>NC_031799.1:51363879-51460336 GCF_001522545.3 Parus major | reverse complement strand
CCTTCTGAAGGGCTGCAGAGCCCTCTGGGGTATGGGCCACTCCTCCCAGCTTTGTGTTGTCAGTGAAATTGCTGAGCAGGCCTCTGCCCCTTCACCCAAGTCACTGATGGGTAAGTTAAACAAGACTGGGCCCACTTTTGAAGCTTGGGGGACACCACTAGGGACAGGCCTCCAACTAGAGCCTGTTGGAGTTGTGCCACTGATTATGATCTCTGGGGTCTGCTGTTTAGCCAGTTCTCAGTCCACCTCCATGTCCACTCATCAAGTCCACTCCCCCCAAGACTGCCTATGAACACATTTTAAGAGGCAGCGGTGGAAGCCTTGCTGAAGACAACATCCACTGTTCTCCCTTCATCCATCCAACAGGTAGCTGTTTCTTCACAGCAGACAATCAGGTTAGTCAATTTAGTGAATCCATGCTGACTACTCCTGATCACCTTCTTGTCCTCTCTGTGAATAAAGATGGCTACCAGAATTCATTATTCCATCACCTTTCCAGGAATTGAGGTGAGGCTGAGTAGATGGTAGTTCCCTCTGGGCCTACCCTTCTTGCCCTTTTTGAAGGTCATTTAAGCTGGACTGGCACTGGAAATGCTAACTCATTAAAAAAATTACAGCTTATTAGATGATTTTTTTACCTTCAATTGATAATTGCAATAGTGCTACTAGCTACCTTGCTGTCAGTTATTGCCTGTAGTAACTGGAAAGAAACGGTTCCTCCTTGTTTTTCAAAAATTCACTGAGAGTAATTTTGCACAGATTTTACTGCAGTGTTATAGATGCCATGGTGGAGTTCAGACCTTTTTTCATGATTAAATCCTAGTGATGCAAGCAGTTTTTCCAAGCCACAGGAGCTTGGAAATCAGCTCCACTGGCACCCAGGCTCAGGCAGTCAACTCAGTCACAGCTCAGAGTCGGTACAACTCAGCATTTAAGATCTTGTTCATGGTCAGCAGAGAACAAGCCTCAGCAAAGCTATTTCTGAGAAATGCACAAGATAAGATGCCATTTTTAACTGACTTATTAAAAGTCTCCCACAGACTGAAAGTACATGCAAATTACAGTGTCAAATATGCATTTCAGGTGTGGCAAGTAGATTTTCTTGCAGTGGCACTAAATTCACTGCACCAGAAGAGCTGCCTGCCTTGTCTCCTGACCTATTTTACAGAGACCAGTCTCTCAACTCAGAGCAGGAGCAGACTGGCTCATGTGACAGCCAGACCATCTGTTTAAGATACAAGAGTACACCACAATGCTAGAAGACACCAGGACAACAGTTTGCATGTTAGTCTAGGAACTGAGGTCTCCCAGATAGGCGTGTCAATAGCAAACCTTCATTCTTTTATTCTCTGCCCATCCCAGCTTTAATTACAGGGACATGCTGCCTGAATAACTGATAGTAGGAGGAGGTCCCCATACAACTATAATAACAGAACTTTGTTATCAAAGTGTTTATGCCTTTCTATCCATAAATGAGCTCAGAAAGCATTCAGTTACTTGGGTAAGCTTAAGGCACTCCAGCACAGGCAGCCCTGAGGGTTCCTTCTGACCATCAAGCACAACTTCTTCCACCATGGCTGACAAGTTATTGCCAAGACTCATCCTTCTGAAACCTGTCTGAAGAACCGATGTACACTCTGAATATCTGTTTTCAATACCCTGTCTCATTATGTATAAAACAATCCTGTTGAAAAGATTAAGAAAGCTGTGCAACACTGGATTCAACCTCAAAGTATACACCCCTCCCTCCATTAAGTTGAAGAACCACAAAGTAATAATACTGTTATACAGTGGAAACTATGTTTAGCTTTACCAGGAGAGATTGAAAAAGTAATGGTACTAAGATAGTTATGCTGATGCAAGTGTTCACTCCAACTTGCTAGCTATCCTTCATCTTGCTCAAAATAGAAGTGAATTGCCAATTCAAGAAACTCACTGTAGTTCTGTTTCACAGAGACTGCTGAGTTTCACAAGAGTACTGGAGCATCTATGGTGTTAAGTACCCTTTTCCATTTCTACAAGTGAAGGCAATTTGTAGTGAAGCACCAGTGTGCTTATGGTTTGCTTCTATACCATCAAACCTCAGAGTGGCTACAAGGAAAAAAAAGACAAGCACACCTTTTCAGTAGGATACTGTGGTATTACAAGTTTGAGAGATAAAATAGCTACAGAAAGTAGCTCTAGTTACCACTATAATGAAAAACAGGAAACTGAGTTCAGCCAGCATCTTCACTGTGGATAGAACGCTGATGACATGCTGAAAGCCATGCTAGGTTTAAGTAAGATCTTTTAATAAGAAGACTAGAAAAGAGCTGTCTGACATGCACACACAAAAGGCAACAGAAGAGACAGTAGCTTCTTTAAGCAAGGTGACAACCAAGCTCAGCCTTTGAGAGCTGATGGCCTACTTAGGAAGCATGTGGCAGACAACTGCCTGCACCTAGAAGCTTTCTGGCCTAAGAAGCAAGGTTCACTCCTGTCTTCAAAAAGGATACAGGGAAATGCAGAACAGTCAGCTTCACTTCAATCCCTGGAAAAGGGTCAAGCAAATATCAGAAGCCACTTCCAAACACACAAAGCACATGGTGATGGGAAGTCAGCAAGGACTTAAGGGAATTCATGCTTAATCAACTCAATGCCTACCTGCTATGAAGATATCACTGGCAAGAGAGGAGCTTTAACACAGTCAATTTCAACTTTAAAGAGGCCTTTCAAAAAACTATCCCATAACACAATCCTAGGCAATCTGATGTGGAACAAAAATGGATAGCAAAACGGGCTGAAAACTGGCTGAACTTCCGAGCTCAAAGCATTGTGATCCCACAATGGTGCACATCAGCAGAATGTATTCGGGTCACTGCTGTTTTAACACCTTCATTAAGGACCTAAATGATGGAAAAGGGTACATCCTCAGGAAGTGTACTGAGTGTACACAACTGTACAGAATGCTTGATCAGATGCTGTAATTCAGGAAGACCTCAACAGGCTGGAGAAATGGGCTGTGGGATACCTCAAAAAATTCAGTATGAGGACGCAAAGCCCTGCATCCGCCAAGAGCAAGCCCATGCAGCAGTGTGTGCTGGAGGCCAACTGATTGAAAAGCAGTTTGGCATAGGGAAAGAAAAAAAAAACCCTGATGGAAAAATTGACCAAGAGCCAACAACATGCCTCAAGGCAAAGAAGGCAAACAGCCTTAAGATAATAATACTCAGGGAATCTTATCAATAAGGATAAATATTTGATTGAAGGGTGTACAGAAGGAAGTGACAGACTCTTTTTAGTGAAAATTTAAATACTGGAAGTTTCACTTAAACATGAGAAAGGTATTTTATTTTACGGGTCACTGGATGCAGGAACAGGATGCCCAGAGAGCTGTTCAAAAAACAACTTCACAGCATCCTGGGCAGCCTTGTCTATCTGAGCCAACAGGTTGGACAAGACAATATGCAGAAGTGCCTTCTAGCCTCAACTTCCCCGTGTCTGTCATTTTTGCATCCTGTAGATAGGAACAGAGATCAACCCATCCATACTGACATTGTTTCCCAAGTTCACCAACATCAGTTTGACTTTCTCCAGTCTTCAGTTTCTCCCACAAGTGAGAATTTACTCACAACTTCCTTTAAGAACAATATATGGTGCCAGTCTAAGTTCTCATCTAGTCAGAGAAGAAAGAAGTTTGTAGAAGCTCAGGCACATCTATTTTAAGTTTTCAGATTATACTGCAAACTGGTTTCATCTGTGGGTGGATAAAGTTAAGAGCAATAATTATAAAATAGCAACCAAGGAGGCTGGAAGTAGAACTTCAGACTCTCAGTGTATTTTTTGGAGTTGGAGAAGTGCCAGGCTTCCTTTCAGAGTAAGTGCTATGTAACAGCACTCCAGCAAACACCAAGTATTTATATTTGATCAGGTGCTAATAAGAAGTCTGTGAATTCACCAGGGTGGTAACTTGGAAGCAGAGGAGCATGCAAACAATAGTTTTCAGTTTCCAGTAACCAGAAGTTTGCAGTAGGAGTTTTAAAGTCCATCTCCACGAACTAGCAAATTCAAGACAGGCAATCACTGCAAGCCTGGTATTCCACAGGTATGATATCCTGATATTCTACTCTGGTATCTGTTTGATATACTACCTGTAAAATAACCTTGAAGCTCCCATCAGCTGTATAGAGTTAACAGAGGTAAACACAAGGTATGCAGAGTTTCCAAGAAGAAAAGCTGAGAAAGTTACAAGTAGCTGGCCACAAGTACAATAAAAGCAGTCAGAAAAGTCTGAGAAAGGGTAAGGGAGTCTGAGTCCTAGGACAGGTGGGATATTAAAGCTTTTGGAGTCCTCACCAAGAAACCAGTGATGTGAATCAATCACAATAAAATACTCTTTTCAGATAGCTGCCTGTCTCAAGGCAGACCATGGCAAGAACAGCCAACACCACCATGCTAGGAAGACACTCCTAGATGATACAAGTCTAGAGGGACCACAGCTAGATGACAGCAGAACTAAGTCATACAGAAAACTTCCTTTCTAACTCTGCACAGCCTAGCACTTCCAAATCTTAGCAGCAGCCTACTAAATCTGCACAGCCTTAGGAGGGCTGAATCCAAGTCTTCACACAGCAAAACATCATCTTCTTCTCACCTCTGCTATAAACTTAGTAACCAACTAATGCTGCCTTTTCTCCTCATTGTCAAGGCATTCGTCCTGGTGCACAAAGCAGATTTGCTATCGAAAGTGATAAACTGGTGCACTGGAGTCAAGGAGTCATGTGCAAGCAGAACTTCCTTCTATTTTAAAAAGAAAAGGCAGAGAGAAATCCAGACACTTCCCCATTTGTCTTACCCTCCTCAGCAGTGGATCTGCTTTGAAAACAAGATCTCAACTAGCTTGTATGGGTTTCAAAAGCTAAACCAGTTTTACAAATAACTCTACAACTAACCCTGCCATGCAACTTGAGGAATTGCTTTCTTCTGCATGTTTCTCCTCTCACCTGATGTTAAAAATAACCCAACCAAATAAAAGGAAAAAAACTCAAAACATGACAAACATGGTAGTACTCAGGTTCAGCTTTAGCTGTCTCCTCATCTGAAAGCTAACAAGGGTGAAGGGAGAATAAAGTCAAAAACACTCATGGTGGTCAGGCATCAAGACAATTTTTTACACAATTAGACTTCAGGGGAACAGAAAGATCTTTACAGGAACACACAGCCAATATACAAATGCTTTAGAAACAAGAATCTACAGCTCAAGTGTTTCATGTTTCCTGCAGCATGACTGTGAAAGCCAAGTACTTAGCTAAAATGTCCTTTACATCTAAAAGATAAGATGCTGTCAAAAATCAAGGTATCCTGGTTCCTAAAACAATTGTCCACTACTTTAGATAATAGAAGTTCTGCAAGACTCTCCTAAGATTTAGAAAACTCGAGACTAATCTACTTAGATGGCCTCAGTAAACAGCATGAAATATTTTCTTTCCCTTTCCAATGACCTGCTGCTCTAGTAGCATTACCCACTGTTCTTGAAAAGCAACCTAAGGTTCATGAGACTTTAAAGTTACACAGAATTTGAAGTACTACTTTATTCCCATAGTTGAATCAAAATCCAAAAGAAGACACACAGGCAGGTGTTCCTGTCCCCCAGGCTTCTCTGACTCAGGATAAAGTGGTGTTCTTACTCAATGGATTAAAAAAAAAGGTAAGAAAAGCATGCTTTAAAGAATACAAAGCAGTGATGGCAGAGGTTTAGCCACTTCTATGTTATACATAAGTGGAAATAAAAATTGAAGTACTTTATGAGCAGAAAACCTCCCTTTTACTTCTGAACTTTCTCCACTCAGAGGTTTTCAGCTCTAGGTACTTGTAGCTTGCAGCAGATTTCAGGAAGTATTTGCTCAGAGAAAACACAAGGAACCCAGAAAAAGCAAATTACCTGCTTCATGGTGATGGACCAGCTATTGTCACTAGCCCTCTTCCCAAAGGGATATCCTAGTCTGCCTATGGACAGCTGTCCTTGTAGAATCTGACTCAAAGACACTTTGAAGCAGGAGACTTGGACCAAAATTTCTGCAGAACCAATCTCCACCAGACTCTCCCAAAAGGCCAGAGAGAAGATTAGAACAGCTCCTACTCAAGAATCAATAAATAACAAATGCAGAGCTTTAAGCCTAACTCAGACTTGAATGCTGACCTCCCTTTGTTACTTGGCTACTGAAGTTACTCAGCACTATTAGTTGATTAGTGAGCCAGTATCTCGAAAGATCAATAATCCACAATCAAAGAATAAGATTTTTAAGATTAACACTGGAAGTGTTCAAGGCCAGAACAGACAGAGCTCTGAGCAATCTGGTCTAGTGAGACATGTCCCTGTCCACAGCATGGAGCTTTTAAGCTCCGTCTTTGAGCTCCCTTCCAACCCAAACCATTTCATCATTCTGAGACTGAGACATACAAACCACGCAAAGAGTGGTTTTTCCTGTTTATCTCCACTTACTATACTCCTTCTGTAGACTACTCAGTGCAAGCATTGACTTACAGCTAGGAATACCTGTTTATTGAACTCTTTTTCTGAGGTAGGAAAGAGGTTACCATATTTCTCTTCTTGCCAGTGTGTGAAATACTATGCTGAAGAAGGGACATCCCATACACAGCAGAGCTGTTGATGTACTTCCATCAAGAGGGTAAGACATATGCCTTTTTCTGCTAATTCAGCTGGAAGGGAAAAAAAAAATTACGTTCTCTTCCTACTGATATCCTTTTATTCTGCACGGATCATAGCCTAGTGCCATTTCCAGGTCAAGCACAGAACTGCTCTCAAGTCTAAACACCACTTACCTCAGCCACTTTTGCTCTGCCTTTTAGAGTACTTCTATGCTGCAAAGTGCCTAGAACGGAATGGTACTACATACAGGGTACAGGAAGGTGGATTTAATTTCTATTGCTTATGGAAAAACTGGGCAAGAACTTTCCAGCTTACCAGATCACAGCCTGAAGCTAGAGTTATTTCTGTTACCAGGTTGTCAGGAATACTGATACGCTTCTTAAAATCTCAAACCAGTAAAGCAGAGAGAAGCTTGTTTGCACTCCAAAAGCAACGAAGTTCTTTAATACAATTGAGTTAAGACATTATAGGGTATGAGATACTCCTCAGAACACTGCCTCTCACCAGCTATACAGCAGCATGGACAAACAGTGCTAACAGCTGCAGCTCCTCAGCTGCAAGATTTGTGAAGGCAGCTGCCAATTTCTGTTGCTACTGGTTTGCCAGACAACTACCTAGTTACATGATTAAACCATCAATCAGACAGAATCATCCACAATTTCTACCCCTGACTTAGTTACATATACTTTTCTCAGCAGGTGATCAACTGACTAATTTGTTAGATGAAAGCCTAAGCTCCTGAAGAGCAGGTAAGCCTTGATTCTCATTAGAGCAACAGTGGGCAAATGTTCAGAAGAGGACTCCTTACATGGGCAGGAAGAAGTGCTGAATCCCTATATCACAGTTGCACACAACAAATGGTGAAATATGGAAGAGGCCAAGCTACCTTGACTCAGTCTCCTGTAGCATGGGAGTGTATTGGGCCAGACACTGCTGACAACCTCAAGGCTTTTGGAGCTTAGGAGATCCATCCTACCCAGAAGCAGCTCCATATTCCCCAGGACAACAGCCATAGAAGAAGCTCTTCTTGCCACCAGGAGCTCAGTAACACCCTGTATGCACAAACCAGCTCTGCCAGAACTGCTTTTGAGTCCACATCGTCCCTTGCAGTTCTTTTTCCCAGGAAATCCTACCTTAAAAATTTCTGGAAGACTTATCTACAGAGATAACAAGTCCTTGCAAGCGTAGCTAATGGATCGCAATGCAGTACTGAATTATCACCACGGGGAAGGCACTTCACAGAGTTCACTAGTGTCCTGTGAACATATGCCAGAGCTAAGGAAAGGAAAACTGACAGAGATACGCCTGCAGAGTGCCCTGTCTGTGTCAGTGCTGGGAAGAAGTTAGCAGGAGTTCAGCCTGGAAAGGACAATCACAGACAAGCTGATGTTAAGGACACAATGCCAACTCCAAGGCTTCCCCATAAGGGCTACAAGGACACAGCAGAGGAGCTGCAGCAATGCCTGAAAAATTCACACCTATCTGTAGACGGTATGAGCCACAGCAGATACAGTAAATAAAATACTGCCTCTCACAACCCTTCTGTGACACCGCGGCTACCAGTGTCCCTCGCAGAAAGGGACACGGTGCCTTCTCCTCCACAGAGCCTATCTGGGCTCTTGCAATGGATGTCAGCAGCGCCTAGGGCTTCACCTCCCCACGGAGAGACGAAGCCGGGAAAAGGGATGTGTCAGGGAAACACACACACACAGTCTTTCTCCCCGCTCTCCTTCAATACCAGAGGTCCCCTCAAATACCGCGTCCCCTTCCCCCGGGCCATACCTTGTCGGCGATGCTGCGGGGCAGGAGCAGGTCGGGGCTGGGGGTGAGCGCCGGCCCCATCTCCTCGCTGCTGGACGTGGCCAGGGGATGAGGCATCTCCCGCAGCGACTTGGGCCCGGAGGACGGGAGGGGCTTAGGGGCGCTCGCCGCGCCGCCCGACATCGCGCCGGGGCCGGGCTGCGACCGAGGCAAGGAGGGAGGGAGCAGAGGCCGCGCCGCCTCGGCGAGAAGCTGCGGGGCCGCGGCCGGAGCCTGCCCGCCACCGCCGCGATACGAGGAGGCGCAGGAGGCGGCGGCTGCGGCGACGACGGAGGAGGAGGAGCGAGCGCAGCATCCGCCTGCGCCACCGCCCGCCCCTTTCCAAAGCGACATCCGCGCCACCTGCCGCCCCGCCCCGCCCGGCCCGGCCCGGCCCGGCGCCAGAGATACCCTCCTCGGCAGGCAGAGGCGCCCGGGGCAAGCCATCAGCACTCGAGGAGCCCCGGCTGGACCGGGGGAAGCAGCGGAGCTGGCGGAGCCCCAGGCGGGCCGGGCCGAGCCCGGGGAGGCACCCTGCCACCGAGCGGCCCCGACAGTGACTCCGGCGGTGTGGCCGCACGCTGCCGAACGGCGGGTTAAGTGCCAGAAAAGCAATCCAGCTCCTCGATTTTTCCATGCTCGCCGACCTCAAACTATGCTCACGTTGGAAGGGGAATTTGTAAACGGGCAGGTTGCGATGCAGGACCGACCCCAGCCGGGCTCAGGAGGGACAAGGCCCGGCCTCCGGGAGTCCCTCATGGTGGGAGTGCACCGCAGGCAGATACACTGAGAGGTGTCTTGCACGCAAGGCCTGCATATAAACATCCTTTCACTGATGCTATATGCCTACTTTTGCCTCAGAGATCTCACGTTGAGAGATATTGCCAAGAACGTTTCATCGTGCTGAAATGAGCTGAATGACATATCAGAACTTCTAGAAGTCATCCATGCAAATGTGTCTAACAGCATGGATCCCTTACAAAAATTCAGTGATCTATCCACATTTAACACCGTGAAAAAAGTGTTCATGGTCATCAGAATAACCAATAAATGGGAGAAAAATCATAGTCTGGTCTAAGATGCTTCCTGAGCAGGTAAAGCAGCTAAATCTGGCAGATGAATTACTTATTTTTCCAAATAATTTGCTCAAATATAATTAGACATGATAGAATAACATGCCACTGGGGAAAGTGATGTATGACTATCACAGTCCCTTCCAGCTACAGGTAGGTATGTGACCAGATAAGATTTGGATTCTGTAAACATTCCACTTGTGTTTAAATTTTCCTGGGGAGTAAAGACCAGTGAAATCAAATGGGCAGTACTAATACCTAAAGCTAAGGTACCAAGTTGTACAGGTGTCACTGCCAGGTGCCACACAGCAGGACAAGCATGAGAGCACTACACTGTGGATTGTCATGACAAAAATAAATGCTGTGTATCAAAGGGAAAAAAATATGGGGGAAAAGATCAATCCTTACTATAAATCTTACATAATGTTTGAACTCCAGCAGAGATCAAAAGTCCAAAGCAAGTGCCAGGCCCTAGTGAGAAAGTGGCTATGAAATAGTCCTTCTTCATTACACTTCAGAAACAACAGCCTATTTATCTATCAGGAAAAGGAAGTAATACACATTAGTCAGCTTAAATACATGCATCCCAACCTTCTTTTAGACTATCCAAATCTTAAGTGGAAACTATTGTGATAAAGCAGCAGGCAGGTTTGTGTATCTGCCACACTGCTCAGGAATTGGTTCCCTTCCGTTTTGTGACAGTCTGTATCTCAGAGGTTTATGACTTAATGAGAGCTCTTCCTCTCTTTTCCCATAAGCATCCTCACCCAGCTGTGTTTCCAGCTCAATCCTTTTCCAAAGGAAGCCTGTCAGGGACACCAACACCTTCTTACACTTGGAAACCTGGGTTATCCAAGAATCCTAGTTCCACAGAATCCTAGTTCTGTGCAAGTACAAATTACCTTCTACTCATTAAACCTTGGCTTATTGTTAGACCTTATCAGAATTCCTGTGTTCAATTGTAGGACTTTTATACAAGATGCTGTCAAACTGATCAAAGTTCTGAGGGGAGCACTGAGACGGTTGGTGACCATCTGCAAGCAGCAGCTGCAGGGTGAGGCTTTTTGAGCCTGGAGCAGATAGCTTCAAGGGCAATTAATTGCAACCTCCAGTATCTCAGAGAGAAGGGGTGGAAAAGATGGAAGTGGGCTTACCACAGCAGACCACAGCAGAAGGGCAACAGACAAAAGACATCAACTGAAACAGGAAATTCCTGATGGATGTTAGAAACAACATGTTTTCCCACTGAAGATAAGTCAAGAGGCAGAGCAGGTTGCAAAGAGAGCTTGTGCAGTCCACCCTTGGAGATTCTCAAGATGATCTGGTGCAATCTCACATCTGACCCTCCTTTAAGCAAGAGATTGGACCAGAGGTCTCCCTACATCCCTTCTAGCCTGAATGATTCAGTGCTGCTACAGAAGTCATTATGTCTGGTTTCTGAGGTTATGTAAGGTGATATATCAATTATCCTGATTATCCTGCATACAAGGATGAAGTTCCAAGCTCCAGAGATTCACTTGTCTAGTTTCCTGAGATAGGGCAATATATGCCTCTTTTTTATTAATTAAAATTATCTGTGTTACCTGTTTCTCCTATGTCATCCATACTCATTTCATCCAGCATAGAAGCATTTTCATATAACTAACTGGATCGGTATATGCAAAATGCAAGAATATTTGTGCACCTCTGAATACAAGTAAGCTGAAGTCTCGTTAGAAAAAGTTCAAAAAGACATTAATGGAAGAGCTCTTACCCAGGAAAATTACAAACCTGCTGATTATTATGGTGATATTCCTAAATTCTGGCTATGAAAATTATGTTAAATTTCAGAATTCCAACAGCATAGCATGCTGGAAAGTCAAGATGTTGACACTAAGTCAACACTTAAATGCAATTTTAAAAAATGCTTTTAAAAAAAAACAAAACAAAAAATGGACAGGGTAAGCAGTCTAACCCTGTTTTAATGACTAATGACAGATGTCTCTTGTCCTCTGACTTTGGTGAGTACCAAATCTGCACAGATTTATACAGAGAGCAATCTAGGTTTAACAGTTGATACATATGTTAGGTAGAAAATACAATCAGTGATACTGAGAAACGAGAAGACCAAGTTGGATGGCGGTCTGAGTGACCTGGTCTAATGTTCCCTGCCTATGACAGAAGGGTTTGAAACTGGATTATTTTTAAGGTCCCTTCCGACCCAAACCATTCTATGTTCTATTAGAAGAGATCAAAAATCATAAATAGATTAAACTTACCTTAAACGTGTAATCTTAAAAATTTGTACAACTGTCTGGTCTTCGCTGTATTCTCTGTAAGTTCATATTATGCACTAAGGTGAGCTTTTAGCTTCTTCTTTAGCTATAGGGGAAACCCATTTCTATTTTTTTTAACATGGAAGATGACTCTATTATGTAGTTGATTTCAAGAACAGGAACTTCAAAAAGAAGATAGAACATTGAATCTGAAATTACAGTTAGGAGCAAATTCTTGTACTTTGATTAGAGCTAGCTACACAATATGAACAGGGGTTGTAAAGAACTCCAACTCTATTGTGGAAGAAATGAAACAGAAAAGGAAAGGAAAGAAAAAAATACACGCCATGTATTGCATGTATGTGTACATGCTGACTTCTTGTAGTAATTGTTTTCTACACACAAGTAGGAACCTCTAAATGTGTCAGCATGTGGTTATCTGACTCCAATAGCAGGCACAAGAGGTACTGCCAAAAACTGAGGAAGGAAAGTGTCTGTTTTGCTAATACCAGCAGTGCAATAAATGTCCTAATTCTGCTAGGAAATTATGACTGAGTAAAACCATGGTTGTATATCCTTCTTCACTGTGATGGTTTAATTTTATCACCATAATATTTTCCTTGATGTTTTATTGATAATTTTCCTTTTGTTAAACATCGACCAAGCTAAAACTATTCTGCACATGAAACATGCAAGCAGAATAAAATAAACAGTGAAAACCAAAATCAGTGGCAGGCTGAAAAGAGACTGTTATCCAATGTCCACATCTTAACCCAAGTCAACTTGAAGAAACTGGCATGCTCTCCTAGCAAAATCATAACTATTATGTTTATATCATTTCAGCTCAGATGCATGATGATACACAGAGGTATAATATTAACTGGACATGAAGACAAATGTTCAGTTTGTGGATCAAGAATCTCACCAATTCAAGAAAGATGTCACCAGTTTCACATGTTTTTTCCTGAAAAAAATAGTTCTGTCTCTGTATCACTGAAAAGTCCTCTAGGCTGCCTCTTATGATTGTCTACCAGGATGAACAGGGAGAGGAATGATCCACAGATGATGTTCAGGAAAACCTATTTACAGATTTAAGGAAAGCACCTATCTAGCAGTGCTGTTCTGATTTGGAGTGCCAGTTACGCCAGTAATACCACCCAGGATGTTTTTCTAATGGCAGATGGCTTTTTAAGTGCTCAGTGTGAGCCTGAGGGCTCTCAGTTTTCTCTTAACATTCTTTTTGTAATGCATCTTTATCTTCTTGTCCAGATGAGACATAAAATAGCAACAGGGTTTACAATGACTATCAGGAGGCTAAATTCATGTTGTATTTATTTACTAGACCAGACATGTAAAGCCCACCTGCTTTTCATCAAGTATTCTATTTAAAGATTAAATTCTAGGATTCTCAATAGCATACTCCAGACAGTACAAACAATAAGGTAGGCTTGAGGCCACAGATATACTGGCAGGCTTGGCTGGTTTGACCAGGTCAAAGGCAGTAAAGTTTTTTTTCCTGCTGTCAGCAGCCTCTCTCCCCTCAATTGCTTTGTCTTTTCCCCACTGTGCTTTACCTTGGCAAGGATAACTTGTGTCTGCCTGTACATAGGCACACATGAAACTACAATAGAACAAGACCATTCTAGAAGATGTAAAAAACCCCAAACATCCAGCTGTCTTTTCAAAAAGGGTACTTCCTTACATATGCTATTAGAGCTCATGTCTTGTACTGCAGAGATTGGAGAGGGCAGGCTTGTAAGATAATACATAAGCTTTACTGCATCAAAAGCCTTCAAAGCAGTCAAGTTTTATGAGGGTGCCATAAACAGAATTGTGGGAACAAAGGACACTTGTGATACAAAGCAGAAGCCTTTGCTAAATGGCTGTTAAATGAAAAATCAAAAATCCAATCAAGGAGAAAGACTGTAACTAGAGATACAGAATCTTTATACAATTGGATATGGAAATCCCAACCAATCTAAAATGTTTAAAGACTCCTCAAGATGCATTTTATTTGTTTGTGTGGGTTTTTTGTGACATATACAATAAATAGAGAAAGGGAGTGTTTAGGATGGATATGTATCAGTAGCACTGCCATATGGAAATAAAAACAGCACTCTGGAAGATCTTGGTTCAAACCTAAGGAGACAGCATGCACATACTATTTTGACTTAGGGGGGAAAGAACCCAACATGTAAATCACTATTCTACCTCAGTCTCTAGTGACTAGAACTGCCCATGGTCATTCTGAAATCACAAGATCATAGAATCACAGAATCACGAGGTTGGGTGACCTGCAAATCATGAAGTCCAACCCATACCCTAACCATACCCTCAATTAAACTGTGGGACTGAGTGCCATGTCCAGTCTTTTTTTAAAGATACCCAAGGGTGGTGACTCCACCACCTCCCCGGGCAGACCATTCCAATACTTTATCACTCATTTTGTGGAAAACTTTTTCCTAATATCCAACCTATATTTCCCTTGGCACTGCTTAAGACTGCGTCCTCTCATTCTGTCAGTTGCTCCCTGGAGAAAGAGACCAACCTCCACATGACTACAACCACCTTTCAGGGAGTTGTAGAGAGTGATGAGGTCACCTCTGAGTCTCCTTTTCTCCAGGCTAAACAATCCCAGCTCCCTCAGCCATTCCTCACAGGGCTTGTGTTCCCAGCCCCTCACCAGCCTCGTTGCCTCCTCTGGACTCGCTCAAGCATCTCAACGTCCTTCCTGAATTGAGGGGCCAGGACTGGACACAGAACTCCAGGTGTGGCCACACCAGTGCCCAGTACAGGAGAAGAATGACCTCTCTACTCCTGCTGGCCACACCATTCCTGATAAAGACCAGGATGCTGTTGGCCTTTTTGGCTACCAGGGCACACTGCTGGCTCATGTTCAGCTGCTGTCACCAGCACCCCCAGGTCCCTTTCTGCCTGGGCAGTGTCCAGCCACAAAATCCCCAACCTATAGTGTTGTAGGGGGTTATTGTGGCCAAAATGCAGGACTCAGCACTTGGTCTCATTAAACTTCACCTTACTGGACTCTGCTCATCCATCCAACCATTCCAGGTTTCTCTGCAGAGCCCTCCTACCTTCCAATAGATTGACACACGCTCCCAGCTTAGTGTTGTCTGCAAATTTACTAATGAAGGACTCAGCTCTCTTATCCATGTCATCAATAAAAATATTGAACAGAACTGGCCCCAGCACAGACCCCTGAAGATCACCACTGGTGCCCAGCCCCCAGCTGGATGTGGCACCATTCACCACCACTCTCTGGGCCAGACCATCCAGTCAGTTCGTAACCCAGCACAGAGTGCTCCTGTCCAAGCTGTGGGCTGCCAGCTTCTCCAGGAGTGTGCTGTGGGAGCGCACTGTGCAGTGTCAAAGCCTTGCTGAAGTCCAAACAGTCAATATTCATGGCCTTTCCTGCATCCAACAAGCAGGTCACCTGGTCATAAAAGGAGACCAGGTTGGTCAAACACAACCTACCCCTCCTAAACCCATGCTGGCTGGGTCTGATACTGTGGCCATCCCCGTAAGTGCTGTGTGATGGCACTTAGTATAAACTACTACATTACCTTATTGGGTACAGAGGTCAGGCTAGCTCTAATTACCAGGATCCCCTTACTACCCTTTTTGTGAATGGGTGTCACATTGGCCAGCTTCCAGTCATCTGGAACGTCACCAGTGAGCCAGGACTGTTGGTAAATGATGGAAAGCAGCTTCACAAGCTCATCTGCCAGCTCCCTCATCACCCTGGGATGGATCCCATCTGCTCCCATAGATTTATGAATATCCAAGTGTCTCAGCAGTTCTCTGACTGCCTCCTCTGGGATAACAGTGTTGTGACATGCCCTGGGCAGACAAAGAGGTACTTTTAGATAAGCATTGTCCCACCCCAAGCCCCTTGTGAAAGGCGGCCCAGGAGTTCTGGTTGGGTTTGAGTCCCTGGCGGTTTCTCCCTTGGTGTGCTTCTACTGGTCCCTGACCCTGAACTCCACCCTCAAGGGTGGAGACCCTCAAGAGTTCTGTCCCTCAAAAACCCCTGCTCGGCCGCTGTTCAGGGCTCTCTGTTCTGGATCTGAGTTTGTTCCCATGTTGAATAAATGGTTTCATGAACGGGAGCCCATCTCATTGGTGTTCCATGCTGGTCCCCAGAACCCTGTGGCTTCTCTGGATGAGATCCTGAGGTTGCGGACTGCAACATAACAGGGGGACCATTCTGCTCCCTGACACCATCTACCAATCCAGGAGGACAGCTGTCCTGAGGACAAGCCATCTTCCCACTAAAGACTGAGGCAAAGAAGGCATTAAGCACTTCTGCCTTCTCCCCATCTGCAGTTACTAGGTTCCCTCCCACATTCAGTAGAGAATAAAGGTTGATCTTAACCTTCCTTTTGCCGTTAATATATTTGTAAAAATCTCTTTATTATCCTTCACATAAGTTGCTAAATTAAGTTTAAACTGAGCTTTGGCCTCCCTAATTTTTTTCCTACATGTCCTAGCAACCCATTTAAACACTTCCTATGAGATCTGACCCTCCTTCCAAAGATGATACATCCTCTTTTAATCTTAAGTTCCTTCAAAACCTTGCTACCCATCCAGGCTGGATGTCTGCTTCATCAACTCATCTTTCAGCACACAGGGACAGTCTCTTCTTGTGCCCTCAAGATTTTTGTTTTGAAGCATGCCCACCTTTCCTGGCCTTTGTTTTTAAGGGCTGCTTCCCAAGGAACTCTCTGAATAAATCTCCGAAATAGGCCAAAATCTGCCCTCTGGAAGTCCAGTGTAAAAGTCTTATTGGTGCTCCTCCTGATTTCACCAAATATTGACAATTCTATCATTTCATGATCACTGTGCCCTAAGTTACCTCCAACTACCACATCTCCCACCATTCCATCTCTATTTGCAAACAACAGGTCTAACATACTCCCTCCCTTGGCAGGCTCACCAGCTGCGACAAAAAGTTGTCCTCCACACACTCTAAGAACTTCCTGGACTGGCACTTTTCTGCTGTATTAAGTTCTCAGCAGATGTCTGGCAGGTCAAATTCATCTAGAAGAACAAGGGCTGGGGATCTGAAACATTCTCCAGCTGCTTATAGAATAAGTTGTCCACCTCTTCTTCCTGGCTGGGTGGATAACAGACTTCCAGTAGGATGTCAGCCATGTTGGCCTTCCCCTTAATTCTTACCCATAGGCATTCAACTTCATTGTCAATAGTTTCAATACCCATGGCATTGAAAGCCTCTCTAATATAAAGGCCCTCCCTTTATATACCTCTCCACCTCCCTTTCCTATCTCTTCTGAAGAGCTTGTAGCCATCCAGAGCAGCCAGCACTCCAGCTGTGTGAGTTGTCCCACCACATTTCCATGTTGCAGTTTATATTCATTCAGAATTATATGCAATTTAACACAGCTTTTGTTTATGTAATGGGATACACAGCTCCTTCTACTCCAAGATGATGACAACAGCCAGCCTAAAAAGCAGAATTTTATTGCCTGAAGGAAAAGCATGGCAAGATTTGTGATGCAGTGTTCAAGAAGAGCCTCCTTTTAAACTGAAGATTTTGTAATGGGTTTCCAAATGACATGCTATAAATGCTTTATTTTACATTTTTTAATTTGCTTATGCTAAACAAGAAGGATTTTCAGGAAAGAGTATTCTGACACATCAGAGATTATACACCATTCCTTTAAAGGGTTAAACTTCTTCCTGTTTATACATGTTATAACATGTTATATTGACGTGCAACTCCTCCCAAAGCAAAGGGATCATTTGATTTGAGGCATGACCATGTTTTTCTAGAGATGTTCAAAGTTACTACTGTGATCAACATTCACCACAGTTGTAGAGAAATGAAGAATTAATAAGTCCCAACTTTTCTTCACCTGAGTTTCCTTGCTGACGACTCTTCTTCCTTGCCCTTCTGTTTCTTCCTTCTCTATTTTCCTTTCTTGATCCCCAAACAAGGACCAATGTCCACTAATTAATTTGTCTTACCAGGGTTAACTGTATAAAGAGGAGCACAACAGCTAGGCCTGTCTGCCTCTTTTAAAAACTGCAGCTTTTTAGAATCACTTACATCCTCAGTCCTGGAACGACATCACAAAGAATTGTACCAGGTAGCATCATTAGTTTGGACACTGGGCTGCTCTTCACTCACCACTCACCCTGCTTCTCAGCAGTTAACAGCTGCAAGCAAGGTGTCTAGAAAAAATGGTTTGCGAATCATCCAAGGGATAATTAAAAGGAGGAAAAAATTAGCACATATGGCATTTCTAAAGGCAGAATGAGAAATAACAAAATGAAACAAAACAAAAACCAATAAAAGAACAGAAATAGGAGGGCAGGTGCTCAGTCAGCTGTTAATGCAAAGAGAACAGTTGACAATAATACAAGTATGTGGGAACGGCAGCAGTGTTTGCTCCCCACAGTATTAATCAACAAGGCTTGAAAGCAAAGAGAAAACTCCCTGAGATTGTCTGCTGATTTGGGTACAGGCACACACACACCCCTACAGAAATATACACACTCTCTCTCACATACACACACACACACACTGCCTTTACCAGGAAAACAATCCAGGTAACTAAATTCTACATTTGAACATTACAACTTTCCAGACACAAATTTGTTCAGTTTAACAAATGTCAAACACTTTGTGAGTCTTTGAAAAGTACAAATGGAAGAACAGACAGCATACTTGGTTAGAATATTGTCTATCTCATAGAATCCATGTGTATAATACTAAGGCACACTATTTTAAGACAAATTAATCTATTATTATAGATGTTGACAAGATCTATACAGATCTATACACTCTCAAAAATGTAATTTATTTCTTCCTGATCCAGTAAAGGTGGCTGCAGCAAATTTTAAGAAGTTGTTAATTGCCTTCAATATTTCTTCATATATGTGGTAGTCCAAGCTAATGAATTACTGTGACATTTAGCACCATATACACCTTATGTGTGTTCTTACCAATATAAACAATTCCACTGTAACTAAATCAACAGTTTAGGCCTGAAGAGTGAGGAGGCTATGGACTTCTAGCATTTTATGTAAGAGAAAGCAAATGAAATCAAATGCCCTGCAGCATACAGAAGGTTTGACTACCAGATCCCTTTATCACCCTTGCTGTACGGGTCATTTGCTCAGAAGTGCCTGTTACATACACCACCAAAACCTTAATATTAAAAAAATCTAATATCCTGCAGTAAAAGCATGTCTACATAGGCATCTTCAACTAAGTAATAAAAAAATGAATTGATTTCCTTTTCTTATCCTTACATCCAGTTAAAGAAGAAAAAGGCCTTTATTTCATGAAAATTATTTAGTGCCTTAAAAAAAACCCTGCATATAAAACTGAAGTAGACATTGTGACTGATTTTTGGCTACAAAGAGGTCAGTGTTGGCCCCATGTGTATGCAGTATTTAAATTATTTATTTACAGCAGTCCTTAACAATTGATTTTATTTAGGTACAATCAAAGCTCTACCTGCTACTTAATCCAGCTTGATTCAAATAAGTATTTGAACCACAACAGCATAAAAAGTCTCAGACTGCTGCTTTAAGACTAAGGTTTATTCTCTTAGTCAGACCAGATCACTTAATCTGATACCCTCATCTATACAGTTGTTATTTGACATTCCCAAAGCAAACTATGTAGTAGTTCAATGAACAAACCTCTCTGGAATTAATTCCAAATATTGCTGCTGTGTTCAAACACAATCTGCACAGCAGTGATTTAAAGGAAAAAGAGGGAAATAAACAAATAGAAAAGAAAAAGGGGCAGGACAAGAACAAGTTGTGCCAGGGGAGGTTATTCCCTGAAAAAGCGATTAGACTTTGGAATGAGCTGCCCAGCACAGGAAGGTGGTGGAGTCTGTGTCCATGAAGGTCTTAAGCAATGAGTGGATGCGGCACTTCATGCCATGGTCTGGTTAACAGGGTGGTGTCGGGTCACAGGCTGGACTCCATGACCTCGGATGTCTTTTCCAACCTGATTCTGTTTCCCCTTCCCTTCCATTTGCAGGTTTTTTTTACTATTTAACCGCGATGCTGCGTGGAGTCCCCACAGTGGCCCCAGAGAGAAACCCTCGTGCTTGCTCCCGTCCCCAGGCAGATGTCCACGGCGGGAGCACACAGGCAAACGCTGCCTTACTGCTGAACGCAACACTGTGGAGCCTGCCTGCGCCTCCACACGCACAACCCCGACCCTTCCGGGCCCGGAAAATGCGAGGGGAGGGCACGGGAAGAGGGAAAGGCGCGGGCGGTGTGAGGGGAGGGCACGGGAAGAAGGGAGGGCACGGGAAGAGGGAAAGGCACGGGGAGAAGGGAGGGGGCGGGCGGTGTGAGGGCAGGCGCGAGCGCCGTCGCGCTGTGCGAGCGTCACGAGCAGGGGGCGGAGGCGGCGTGGCCGCGCTGCGGGAAGGGCGAGCGCGGAAGACGGAGCCGGAGCCCCGCGCCCTCGGGCAGGTGGGTGGCGGGCGGGACTGCAGGGGCTCGAGCCAGGCCGGCCGGGCTGAGGCGGAGCATCGCCGCCGGGTCGGGGAGAGCCGGGTCGGCCATCCTTCCATTGTGGGCGGGAGGGAAAAAGCGAGCGGGAGAGCCCATTCTCGAGCCGTGCAGGGGGGACGAGGGCAGCGGCGGGAGTGGGTTACGCCATCCGCGGCTCTCGGAGAGACCCGTCCCGACCGCTGTCACTGCGTTTAATTAATACTGTCATTGAGTTATTAATTCACCGCAGCGGTGCTGCTCAGGGACCCACAGGTTCAGGGCTTAGCAATGACCCGGTCTCCTGTGAAAGTGTGACCGACTAATGCTTCACGTTTCCTGCAGGATTCAGCGTTCCCATCCCTCGGCTCCGCCTGGCTGAGCCAGAGCTCTTCACCACCGCACTTAAAGCCTGGCACCTTGATGGAAACAGATGTTGATGGTGGTCCGAGGTGACGTATGACCGAGGAGCAGGCCTCCTTTTTTGTTTTGTCACCGCTGCAGACAACTTCGGCTGGCTTTGTATCTGGGATTTAAATTGCCTCTTATCAGACAAACAGTTTTTCTTGAGTTAGAGCCTAAACTGGGTTCTTCCAAGGCTTCAGCTTTTAATTACTACAGAGGTTTAATGTGATTCCTAAGTGTAGTCTGACATACTTTGTCAGGTAGTTCAGTTGGGAAAATGGCTGTATGACTAATTATATACGTTATTTTTACTAGAATAGAAATTACAAGAAATTACTAATACTTCTACTAATAGAAATTACTAGAATCTGAAAAATCTGAACAACCCTTGGTATTTCAAGCCGAAAGTTTCAGGCAGAACAATATAAACTGTATAATACATTTTAAGCAACACACATGGCCGTGTTCAGCTTGTGCTTTCGAACTGTTTGTAAAGTCTCTAACAGATTGAATTCCAAGCTCTTCTTTTAAAGGAGTATGTTTATCTTATATTGTGCCTGTTTTGCAGATATTTGTGGAGGTTAAAAGATTTGAACTCCAGCTGAATAAAACAAGGGCTAAACATTGAAGGATGGCAGCAAATCCTTCAGGACAAGGTAGGTTTTAATCTAAGTATTCAAGGAAAGAGACTATGCAAAATATCAGTGAAGTCAGTGTAATTGTAAGTTTATTTTTATGACTGAATAAAGATTGTTAATTTTATTTTAAGATGAAGAAAGGGAAGAGAGGTGGGGCTTAAAGCAGCAGAATGGCAGCAGTTCTTCTGGGACAAGGTACACACACATTTAATGGCTGAAAAAGATTATTGATGGCTGGGAAGCTCTGAATTACTGAGCACAATGTTGTGCTAAGCATTAGGACCATGTCTGTGGTACAGTGATCATTTCCTGGAACTTATTTCAGACACTTACAACACTTGACACTGAACATGACTTGCAGCTATTGCACTCAACATCAGAGGACAGTCAGAAGTCAAATACATTCCATGCTGTGCTGGGAACAGCAAGACACAGACAGTAGTATCTGTCCCAGGCAGCAAGTGACCAGGCCTAGGAGAAAAAGCCAATTAAAACCGTAGTGGTAATTGCGATGAACTGTTCCTTTATACCAAGAAGCATCTCAATTGCATCATTAAAATAATAAAAATCTTAGTAATGGTCCATCTATCCACGCAGTGCATGTGCTTTAGAGGGGGCTGAGGGTCTGGGGATGTCACCCAGTAAATTTGAAGTCGGATCTTAAATCGCCCTCTAGAGGTGTTTTATGGAAACCTTAGGGGAACTCAAAGGCATTTCTTATATGGAAGAGCTGGGGAAAAAGCATCTCAGGGATGGTTCTTCCCTTACTTGGTTATGAGAAATTAATTCTGGGTTCAGTTTCCCAGCAAGTGGACACTTTCTGCAGATGTGTGTTTGTGTCCTTACCTCAAGCAGTTCTGCAAACCTGGGTGTTGCTGGATGGTACTTCAGGTGGTGTCACATGACTCGTGTGGGTCCAAAACAGATTTTACTTGCTACTTGATGAAAATGAGGTGGTTTCTGGAATGCTTACTGAGATTTTGCGAGGTGTTGAGAGAGGAGTACTGCAGATTGCAGAGCTGTCTGTTTGCAGATTTTGACTCTGAGAAAGTTTTTGGTACATAAAACATGATAAATATTGGGGTTTTTTCTGTGAATACCGAATCAGCATCATTGCAAGGAATAGAATGTTGTCATAGAGAGTTAAAAGCTGCTTTTTCTTAAATATGTTGGTTTACTGAGAGATGGGATTTTAGTGCCAGAATACCTTCCCTCCTGACTCCATTGTATTATAATTTCGTAGAGTCTTGGAATCATCTATGTTTGAAATATCCTTTACAGACTCATTAAAGGAACAGTATAGTTATCATATGAAAATTTTTTGCACTAAGCAGACTAGAAACACTATGAAATTTAATTACCAAATAAGCCTATAAATAGTACTAAAAATTAGAAAGGAACAGGCTCATATAAACAACATCTCGGGGCTTCTGTGTCGCCTAGATGCAGTCTAGTAGTAAAAAGGACTGTGACAAACACTGCATTTTTAGCTGGCCTCGTGGCATATGTATTACTGTTCAAGCAATCAATTCTCTTGGACAAAAGGAATAGAAGTTTACTGAAATGTTCATGGGAAGGGTTATGTGTGGTACCACTTATTCTTCTACACAGGTAGACTATGATGGGAATGTTTTGCACTGAAGTACTGCTTTTCTTTTGATTGGTATCAGGTATTTTCTTAGGAATAAATTTGAGTTTTCCATTGATTACAGACTTGGACTATAAAAGTTAAGATTTTGTGAACCAGACTTTTATTAATTGGCCTCTTAGAAAAGCTCTCTTGGTGGTGATTTGCATATGAGTGCAGAAAAACAAGAATTGAATGAAAAGCCTTATTTCAGTCCATTAGTATCAGACAGAACTGGTAGCACGAGACTGACTGTGGCATTTTAAAGCAGTGGAAGCCTTCCCTGCATGCTGTGCATTGCCCACCATATGAGCTCATTGACCAGAGTGAGACACTTTGAGGGGTGGAAGTCAGCTTCTTAATTACAGCAAATACTTCCAGATGCTCAGGAATACACCGCTTCTACCAAAGTACTTCAGAGTACTTGGGCAACATGCACTCATTAGGCTGCTCTTGTATAATGCCTCTGCTTGTGTGCAGCAAAGCCAAAGCATATGTTGTGTGTAACTGAATTAACCACTCTGTGAGTCCTCCTAGAGGAAGCTCTCTGACATGAAAGAAATGCAACTCAGGATAGAATTCTCCTTTTGGTCCTCAAAGGTGGGAAAAATGCAAATTCTGTTTCAGACAGGGCTGAACCTTTCAGAAGATAAGTGCTCTTGTATGTTGGAAGAAGAAGTTTTTGAAATATGAACAGAATTCTAAGTTTCAGGCTGTAACAGTTCTAGAGTCTCTTTATATCCTGAAAGTTGTTTATGTTTTTGTCCTAAATGTATGTGGAGGCATTCAGTCTATGCAGCTAGAGTTGGCTCTTACATTCACCAAGTCTGAAAAGGAAGATTGTGCTGCTCTGCATTGAATTACATTATCATCTATGTACTTTGCTCTTCCCCATCTGAGTCTGATCTTTGTGTAAGCATAGTTACTGGAGAACTTTGAAGCCATAAAGCTGTCAATTACTTATATTTAGCTATGTATGTGGCTGTTTTCTGGAGGCACAGACAAAATACTAGTGTATTTTTAAGTAATTCAATTTACTGAATAACCACTACACCTTTTGTTTCATTGTAACACAAAGTGTATGAAAACATATCCAAATGTAAATTGTTACTGAGAGTATTGGCGTGCAGCAGACTATTAGATGATGTTTTGAGATGCCAGTCATCATAAGCAGAAGAGAACCCAAAACAGAATTACTCCATTTTTTTTCCCACAAGTAGCTTGTGTTTATTAAGGTGTTTAGATTCTACTTTTTAAAAGGGTGCTGCCTTATTTCATGAATGCTGCCATTTATAGAAACATACACTTCAGTAAAGAAATTGCTTTAAATCCTTTCTGAATTGAGCAGGCAGGACAAAATGCAGTGCCTTTCAACATTCAGATCTTTGAGCTGACATACAGCTTTGAAAACATTTTCTGAGTATAAAAGTAGATCGTGGACACAAAGTAATGGAGGGCTCTTCGGTGCTGTTACACTACTACAGACAAATGATAAATAGTGCATCTTGGAAAAAGACTTAAATGTGCTGTGAATATGAAGCAACAACTTACGGAAGGATGAAGGAAACAGATCAAGGAAAATATAATCAACGAAAAGCAAAAAATTAAAAATAGATAAAGGTAATGCTGTTGCTTGCCATGCAGAGTTAGTTAGAAGAACTAACTAACATAGGTAATGGTTAGATAGGGTTGTAGGTGAGATGTTGAGATTAGGGTAAAGAGAGAGGCTTGCTGTGTGTTCTTAAAGCTGCCAGTTTCAGCAGCAAGGTTTCAGCTTTCTTTGAATTTCTGCCTTTCATGTGCAGAAAATAGGAGCAAGTAATCTTTCTGGTCCTGCACAGATAAAATGCTTGATGTCAGAAACAGAGATGTCAGTAAGGTTTAAATTTTAAATGTCCTGAATCTGCTACGTTAGAGAGTAATCTGAGGTTCTAGGTGCTCAGTTTGACATCTGACACTGCCGTTAATCTATTTAGCTGCCTTGAACAGGTCATTTTGTGTCAGGACTTACGTCAGCAAAGTAGGGAAAAATACTAATAAACTGCAATATTTGAACTGTTTGAACTCAAAAATTAGTGCAACTCAGCCCAGTGAAGGGAAGTCTAAATTTTAAGTTCTATTAGGAAGTTCCTGTGTTTGAAAATCTGCACACACTTTCATAGATGAGAATCTGGTCTGTACTAAGGATGGCTTTTGATTTTTGCATGTCCACATTTTTAGTACTAGAAAGCAGAACAGACAAATCTGCAGATGAAAAATTAGTCTTATTTATAATTGAAGCAGGAAGCTTCTCTTTCAAGTTGGTCTTTATGAAAGCATTTAGGGTTCCTTGATAGGGAAGAATCTAAAATAAAGTCTTCCTTATGTATTGCCAGATATGGTTGATTACTTTGGAAGAATGGCAGAACTTCTCTGTAAGATGGATTTCTCATGTTCCACCCCTTCCATTGTTAGCCTTTAAATGAACAGGCTTTACTTTGCATGTTTAAGGAGTTTACCTACAGGAACTTCACTTTGCTCAGCTGAGGAATACTAACGTGTAATGTTGAATATGCTCTTCCATTGTCTTAAACAGGCTTTTTTCTCCTTACCAATAACAAATTCTCATAAACAACTGACTTTTTCAGCACTACAGGTTGCTGATGGGCACTGTCTAAATTCTAGTGGAAAATACTGCTTAAAAAAAACCTGGCCAACAAACAATCAAAACAAAAAACACACCACAAAACTCTCAGTAGAAGTAAAAGAGAAGAAAAAATAATTGGGTTTCTTCTGAATACCTTTAGAGTTTCTTCCACAAGATACTGTAACAAGACTCAAAATAGAAGAGTCTTCTACAGTTTCTGATCACAGTTTAAAAACAGCATTTAAAATGTCTCAGGCTTTTCTGAATCATACCATCTGCTTCATGATAAATTTAAGCATATTTAATATTTATATTTTTAGATCACAAACTTACATTAAAAAGTGGTCTCCTTTTTCTTCCCTTTATCATATCTTCTGAAATCCAAGCATGCATTTAAATTTATGCAGTTCAGGATAAGCAAGCAGTATTAGAAGGGTGCTGAGTAAAATGACAGGTATAAAGGTTTTTAGATTAAAACTGTGTAGAATGAGCATGCAAACATGGTTGTTTTAGATCAGACCCTCGAGAGGTGATTCAGTCATCCTATCCACACGTTATCTCCAGAATCTACAAGAAAGTAAAGTCTGGGCTAGCTGCAGCTCAGAAATATTAGATCCTAGCTTGTTGGCAAGATTTTTCAGCCTTTGTACATTAGCTCCGTTTTAAGGTTTCAGATTCTTTGCAAGTGCAAGATCTTCAAAAACAAAAAGAGATGGTGTACAATACCCAAAGAGCAGAGAAAGATCAAAGGCCTGAATCAATACTCTTCAAAGATCTAACAGAGTTTAAGTGGAGCTAATGCCACATAGGAAGAGGTTAGTGGGCAGAAAAACACCAGTTAATTAAATGTAACTGAAAATCTTATTAACAAATGTCGAAATTATTGTGGGTGATCTTACATAAAACCATAGTACAATATAATCAAAAGGCTGTGCTCCTTTCAAGAACTCTTGAGACACTGAAGTTTATGGGTATGCATTTTAGGCATGGTAGACGACAAAGGTGTGAGTTGACAGCAAGGCAGTACAGATGCAAATTGTTATTTAGAGTTGAAGGTTTCTTTCTGGTAATTGTCTCCTTCATGAAGCCACGCAGATGAAAGGTATACTGGATTATGTAATTGTGCATCAGTCCAAGGTCTGTCAAAGAGGATGAACTTTGAGTGCAGCTACTGAAAATAAATGATTTTACCTTGACATGCTAATACTCTCCCTAAGAGTTACCATGTGTGGCCTTCCTAATAGCTTCTGGGCTAGTGCTGTCATGAAGATGGTTCTCAGGGCAGGGGCACAGCACACAGCAATTCCCAGTGGGAATCATGGACTTTTTGTGTGGAGAAAATAAAGGAGAATTTGACTTTTATGTATTTTTTTAAATTATTATTATGTTTCTGTGGCTTGTTATTTATAGAACAGCAGCAAATCAGAGATTCAAAAAGGGTGTATTTCTGACATGAGGAGTATTCTTGGTGGCAGAGAGGCATGTAAGAGTCAGCTCCGGAGTTGTTGCCCTCAGCTGTGCTGTTCAGGCAACAGCAGGGACTTGTGCATCTGGTTTGTTTGATGGCTGCAGTGTGATCCTTTATTGTGTGAGTCCCATGTAGGTACAGGAGTTTTGCCATGTTTGCATTTAGAAGGCAACTTTGAAAAATACATAGATGGCAACTATTTTGGGCATTTTTGAATTTTTGAAATTCTCTCAAGTCACCCTACTTCTGGACCCCTTCTCTAGTATTCAAGGCCTCTTTGGAAGAATGATGAAAGCAAGTGAAGGCTATATTCTTATATTGTGTACAGACAGTTTATTAGTTTAATTTTACTTCTCTATTGCAGCATTTGATTATACTCAGAATAAGGGTAGTGTGTATAGCACACAGTATATTTAAACTTTTCTTCATAAATTGGATGAAAGATGTTTATATAAACAAGTGTGCAAGCTTAGTCATTTGTTCATTCTTACCTGTTATACATGTAATGCTTGTGTTACAGTTTGAGTTCACTAACATGAGAAATTAAGGCCTGTGCATATATTATTCTATTGTTATTGTTGAGTTGAACTACATTTTCAGTGACTACATTTTATATTTAGAACCTGGTAAGTTTACTTCTTTTTTTTGGAAGGTAGCTATTTGATTGTAAACCTTGATTGTAGCTCCAGAGCTGGCTTGGGAAGGGATAGGATCTAACTTGAGTTAAAAGCCTCAAATTTAAAATGTATCAATATGCATGGTAGCTTATGGAAGCTATTGCATGCTGAAAAATGAAGCCTATTTAATAATAGTCTTTTCAAATGGGTACAAAGCTTTGAAAATCAGTGTATTCATTGTAGAATAATTTTCTACAGGGACTTCTAATTCCACAGGGAATTAGAGTTGGGCCATAGAAGTCAAATAAATATCTCTAATATTTTTCTGTCATTCTCACCAGGTTTCCAGAATAAAAATAGGGTTGCAATCCTGGCAGAACTAGACAAGGAGAAGAGAAAGTTACTTATGCAAAACCAGTCTTCCACAAATCACCCTGGAGCCAGGTATTTTATGTTCTTAGACCTGTTTGGACATCACGGATTACAACAAGGAAAAAAACCAAACAGCTAGTGAGCTGTAAACTTTTATATAAATACTTAACAGAAGCGTTTTCTGACCATCCGTAACAAGGCAGAGAGACATTGCTCTTTAGGAACGTACTAATATTTAGAATTGTTTACATAGCATGAATTTTAGCCTATATCATTTAAAATTGAGAATGAGAGTAGCAGATCTGCTTACTCAGCTGTATTAAAATCTACCATAAAGAAAAATCAGAAAGCAGACACTGAAAAACATTTCATTATTAAGCTGAAACGCTCTGGGGAATGGGAGTAGCAGACCATTAGGTTCAGGATTCTCTGTGCTTAGAGAAGAGCAATTACAGCAGGAGTGAGTTATTCTTGAAACTCCCTATGTGCAAGACAGGGCCAATTTATATTAGAGCAGATAATCTGGTAAAAGATGCTGTTTTGTAGGGATGATTCTACACCATAAAGTGTAATAATCTAATCTGAGTTGAAGGGCTGTTACTGGGATTTCTCCCATACAAGACAAGAAGATCGGATTTTTGTCATAAATCAGTAACTAGAAAATCACATGATAATTTATGTGGAGAAATTGAGGTCCTTAAACTTTGTGGTTAGTGTGAAGTGAGTGCAGTGCCACATTCTAGACACAGTGTAACCCGCAACACCTGTACAAGAGCCAGATATTCTTACTACAGTCTGAGTGCTGCCTGTGTCTTTTTTGCAAAGAGATTGCACTTTTAATTCCTTCATAATGTCAAAAACATGCAGAATACTTGAAATTGTCTGATGTAGACTTCTGAGTGAGGTAAGAAGCTATTATTTATAACTGTATATGGTTATTATTTGAGCAAAATTGTTGGAAAGAAAATCAGAATATGTACAACTCCTGACTCCTGGTAACAGTGTTTCTGTGCTTCATTATAAGTCTGACAGAGCTTCAGAAAGTGCTTGTTTACTCCCTTTTTTCTTTAAGGAAATATAATCGGTGTTCTATTGAGCAGAATTGGAATTTTCTGGTTTTGAAGGTGGACATGAGTGGAACCTACAATGCAGCAGTCAGACTCTGCTTTGGCATGGTGGGCTGACGTGTGATTTTTGAGAAGCTGACAGTTTTTTGATGTTGTACCAGAGGTCTCAGACCACAGCGTTGTCAGAATTGAGACCATAAAAATTGTGCAAACTTGACCAGAAGAGCTTGATGTACCTGAATCACAGCAGTGGCAGGGATGGCACAAGGGTGAATGAGTTAATTGCTTTCTGACCTTGGCATGTGAAAATCCTGTATCCAAGAACAGAAGACCTCTTTTGAAAAATGTCAGCTTATGGTGGAGCCTTAAGTTTATCTATAGAAATCTTATTGAAAAATTAGAGGGTACAGATTAAATGCAAATTAAATACCTCCAAAATCACTGAAAATACTGTGTTTCAAATAAACTGAGCAGTACTCTTCTCCAGCAGTGAAACTTATCTTAATACATGCTGTAAGCAAAAATTTTTCTTAATTGTTTAGATTTTGTTATGCATTTAAGCGTAGATTTGGCTGCAAATCTTTTCATGAACATGGGTGCTTCTTAAAACTGATTTACCAAATCAGCTGTTGACATTGAAACTGCTGGTAAAATTCAGTTGATTAAACTGTTTGGAATCCTTGCCATTTGTAGTCTTGTCTCTGTGATTGGTAAGAACAGGGTTTTCAGTAGCAGCCTCCAGTGACAATTACAGTGGTAGTTGAGAATTGTCTTGTGATAAAGTTCTAATGACAACCCTCACCTGATGTCCATGTTACTTGTATAGAGTTGGGGTGCTTTTTATGTCTTCTTTTTGGTTTAAGAACGTAGACATGTCCTAAGGTATAAAAGACAAGAAAAAACATAAATAAATTTTAATTTGAAACCTTATGCTGCACTGAGGTAGATAAGCTAGATCAGTTTTAGGTACTTCCAAGCTGTCATCAAGGGGTCATTATTTCAGTTAGGAATCATTATGAAGCTCCTTTATCATAAGTAGTGAATTGGTTTCCCCCACTGAAAGCCTGTTCTTATACTGAAGTCTGCAGAGCTCTTGTTGGTGTTTAGAACAGTCACTCAATGACTGAGTAGTGGTGAAAGCACAAAGCTGCTTTAGAAATTCCTTGCATTGTCTTAACACTGCACCCCAGTGGTTTCATTGACTTCAGTGGGACTTAACCCATGGGCAAAATCCACAATAGGCTTCAGGTTAAGTTTGGCAGGAATTGTTTATGATGGCTCAAATGATACATCTGTGGTCACTCCATCTACCCTTTTTCTCTTATATTTACAAATAATAATTCCAAACAGTAACTGATAATTGTCAAGCCATGAGTGAAATGGAGAGTTCAGGAAGTCACAGTATCCACGGCTAGAATGGCAAGAGCATGTTTTGGCTGTGGTCTGTTTCATACCATCTTGTTCTTTATTGCAGCATTGCACTTGCAAGATCACCTCTGAATAAGGATTTCCGTGATCATGCTGAGCAACAGCACATTGCAGCACAACAGAAGGCTGCACTGCAGGTGAGCTGATACAGTCAGAGTTCAGTTTGGCTCTGTTTAAGATGTGCATCCCTTCAGAAAGCAGTCTTGCTCCTACAGAAATTGAAAAGCCCCTTTTAGAGATTAGGTATCTCACATTTCTGTATTTGTCATAAGTGAAGTCCCTTTTGTTAAGATGAAACATGTCCTTGGGCATGGAGAGCTCCACCCAGCCCCACAGCCATCTCTTTGTGTCTCTGTTGAGCTCCCTCCTGTTTGTATCTCAGACTGAGCTCAGATAGCTCCCCTTGGCTTGTTGGCCGTGCTGGTGCTGCTCACTGTGCCAGTTAGCCTTGATCATTCCAAGGGCTCATGGCAGGCTCAGGCTTAATTTGAGATCCAGCAGGGCTCTTCCCCAGTGGTAGATGGAGGGAATATGCAGAACACCTTTACTTGCTGGAGTCCAGCCTTTGAGCTGGTAAAGGGTATATAGGATATCACAATGGAGTTCCAGAGCCATACAGCAGCTGCCTCCCTCAGGTGAACAAGTATATCCACATCCCATGAGCAGAATCCTGGCGTCCCATGTTTGGGAGCGTGTCTGGTGGCACTCCATATAGCAACTGTCATCAGCAAAGACTTGCAGGCTGATTAAGGAAGTGGAAGTGGAAACATGGGGTCTAGGCAAAGAAGAGCAATCAGGAGTTGATTTGCTCCACCTCCATGGGGTTGGCCAAAAAGAGCAGGAGAGAATGTCCCAAATTAATTGTCATGATGGGCCCTGTTTTGATGTGGCTGATCTAAAATGCTGGGTTTGAATTTGACTATCAGAATTAAAGAGCATATTGGGATAAAGAAGTAATTAATGCTGCAGAACCCATGAAGTCTTAAGTCATGTCAGTGCTGTAAGGAGTAATGCTTTAATAAATGCTTTTCTCTTTCCAGCATGCACATGCACACTCCTCAGGATACTTCATAACTCAAGACTCTGCATTTGGGAATCTTATTCTTCCTGTGTTACCTCGACTTGAGGCAGAATGAGGAATGTTGTTTGTCTCAGAAATTCAAGATCTGATTTATCCATAGCAGGAGCTGTCTGACCTTTTAATTTCTTTATGTATCTTAAAACCTACTTTTTTCTGGGTTTTTGCAAATGCCATACAGGAGTGTGAGCTCTAGTGATGGGGAAGTAGTGTTGAAAATTTTTTATCCTGTATTTCTGTTCCTCTGTCAGGTCAAAGTCAAATGCAAGACTTTCCTTGGAGTTGAAGTACACGGGGTTTGCTCTTCCGTGTTTCAGTGCTTCCTTTAAATAAATGTCCAAACCAGAGTCACCAAGAGATGCACAATCTGTCAGCATTTGTGTTTATTATGTAGAGGTGTGATTTTTGTAATGAATAATGAAAATTATTTCTGTCCATCAAAACAGACACGAATTTGTCTAATGCATCAGCCAGTCTTCCTCCCCACCCTCTCCTATGCAGGAACATTTCTAGTGTACTGTTTGCCATTGTAGTGTCATCTGGTCTCAAGTCCTTAGTTACAGTGCGCCTGCCTCTTACCTTGTTTTGTGAAACATGAAAATGTATTAAAGTGGGGAAAAAAGCAAACTTTTCTAATAGTCTTTGTACAGACAAAAATTCAAAAGTTCTCTGGACATTTCAGATGGAAAGTGCTGTCTGCACAGACAATTCCATATAAAAGGTCAAATTTTTCTAGTCATGCCTTTTTTCCAGACTCACTGTCTTATTTTTGTTCACTTTTTGCTTTGGTGTTTTAATGTGTGGTAAACAATTCCAGCGTCTTGCTGAAAGAAGATCTGTTGATCTTAAGGTGAATTATTTTGGAACTGTGATTGTGCTACCAGGATAAAGTAACATAAGAGTGAAAAATAGTCCTTACATAGACTATTGTATATCTCCATAGCTTTGCTTATACAGTTATGCTGCTACATTGATTGCTTTGCCTATGGAGACAAGTTCTAGAAAACAGAAAAGAACAGGAAAACTTACATGAGAATGGTAAATCAGAAGGTATCTGTTAAACTGGTGCCCAACTGAAGCAGCTCTGTCCTTTGCAGAAACTTAGCTGTCCCATTTTCCAGAAGTTTCCAGGACTGTAGTTGGCATTTCCTTTGGGGCATCTAGGGTATTCTGTTTCTATATGCAGGGGATTGAACCCAAAAAGCACTACTGAACTATCTCTTCATATTTCACTGTTAATATTTGCAGTAATCATGAATATAGAACAATTACCAAGAGATGGGTGAAGGTATGAGGAAAATGCCACTGCTTTCATATACCTCAGCTGAGTACAGGCCTTTGCAGAAACTGGAGCATACTGAAACATTTTCAGGAAGGAGGATCTTCTGGACCCAGCCTCATAGAGCTTAAAGATGTGCAGTTTTAACAAGAACTATTCATACCATATGCTTTTTTTTCTGGGTTCTGATGTGATGAGTCACGGGAACGATGGCGGTTTTTGTGGGCAGTGGAGAAAAAAGTCACTTCTATTTTCAGTGGTTGGCTCTGTGTAGCTTTTTAAATACCAAAAGTGCATATGAAATTACCATATGAAATTGTCCTGACTATTCATTATTCTGCAGTGGGAGCTGCATATCTTAGATGCTGTGAAGAAAAAGATGTGCAAATTTCAGTGTACAGGAGGCAGCTATGAATCTGCCCAACCTGGAAACATATAAAGGCAAAGGTGTTAAAGCAAATGCAGCAGAAAGCGTGGATTCTTATATTTCAGTTGAATTTAACATTAAAGGAGCTCTATGCTAATAATTTGAACTACAGAATCTGTCAGTTCAGTTTTACAGACTGCAGGTGATCCAGGCAATGCAACAATAATCATCCTTCTCCACTGGAAAGTTACAGTTGCTCCTCTGAAGGAGTTAACACTTGTTGGCTGTGTTGTTTTCACCTTGGGTATTGCTTTTGGAAATTCAGGGCCTGAGCTCAAGAATGAAGGTATTTGAATGGGGAGGAGGGGGAATGAACACAGCTGTTGTGATACTTTTAAGTTACAATGTCTCACATTATTCCTTGGAGTTGTGAGGGTCTTGATGATACATGTAGATAGGATTCACTGTCAAATACACAAGTTATATATTTGGAAGCACCTATCTTAGAAATGACAGACTCTAGCAATTACTGCCAGATGTATCAGTTTGTCTTGCCACTCTTTCTTTCCTACTGTTATTCAGTATTGGACACATTAGTCTATCCCTATACAGTAACTTCAGCAAAACCCTTTCCCCTCTTGGAATCGCATGTTCAAATTCAAATCATTACTAGTTAAAATACATGTGAACCGGGAAGTGCCTGGGATGTCCTGCTTCTGGCAGTAACCAAGTTGTTGACATGAAAACTGAATCCTTGTAATGTAGTGCTGACCTGTGTACCTCAACACACGTGACTCAAGTAATTTTATTTCATTTGCTTCAGTAGACATTGGCCCTTCCTCTCGCCAGAAGTTGGTGTAGAGTCTGTTAGAGCTGAATGGTGGGGTGTAAGTAGCTCACAGATTGGGCTAACACTCCATGAGATCACATTTTCTAGGTGATGGCAGAGTTGTAATCTCTCAAGAAGAGTTGAAGTAAAGAGGTCAAAGATGTACTGAAGCACTAAAAGAACTGAACCACAGATTGTTTCTTAGCTCTGTCATCTTTTTCTTCCACTAGACAATTCTCTTCAAATCTTTGTTTTCTAAAGTCACCCACCATTTCTCCACCACTATATGCTCTGGAAAATGCTCTGGTTTAAGTTAGGAAGCTTGGCCTGTAAAATCATGTGTGATTGCCTACCATGTGTGCTTTTACTCTCCCTTTTTCCTTAGTATTTTCATTCTGCTGAGCTTCTAGAAGCACTGATACGAAACTGATCAATAGTAGCTGATGTTTTATTGGACTTTATATCAGAACACAAAATACTCCATGAAACACAGTAATGGAAAGAAATTACACCCCCTGGTGTGGCTTGCCTAAATCTTCCTAATTGCTTTGATGTGCTCAGTCAGGAGGTCAGAATTGGTAAATGCTGCTTTTCCTTTCATGTGCTTTCAGCAGTGGACAATCCAGCTGTAATTTTCTGTCCTGTGGACAGATGTGGGTAGCACTGTTCATGGACAAGGATCCCTGTCTGAGGTACACACTTTGGATGGCTCTAGGCTCTTACTAAATCACCTTTGTAACTTAAAGGCTAGAGGTCACTTACTGTCTTCCTGCATAGCAGTCAAGTTAGTGCTCCAACCAAGCCTTGGAGAAATGAATGAAGAGACCAGGCTTTTCCCAGCCTCTTTATAGAAGAGGAAAATGTCAATTATCAGCCAGTTTACAGGGAACGTGAACTGATGAAATGCAGACAATGGCATCTTAAGAGTGCACAGCTTTTTATGGCTTCTCTCAGAGAATCTGCAGTGTTGTAGGGGCAGAGCACAAGGGCTGAAGTGGGGAATGGGCCTAAAACAGTGTGGTATGCAGTCACAGACAGGAGCAGGCAGTGACTATCTCACTTAAGTGTATCCTCTTAAGCATTGTGGTAGCTAATTCATTCAAAATCAGGAGAACAGCTGAGAAAGCAACCGGATGATTCCTGTTGGTGAAATTTACAGCAGTGACAATTCCTCCTGACAAATCAGCTTAAATAGCAGGCCTTTTTCAAGGACAGACAGTCAGTCCTGCTGAAACTGAAGCTGATTCCCTTGTTTTGGGGAACATACGGTAACCAAAAACCACATGAATCCTAAAGGAAAAGTTAATAGAAGGCAGCTGGTCTGCTGAGTGGTCTGTGTGCACAGCCACCTCTGAAGGAGGAGGTGGAGAATGTGGGAGGGATTGTCTGACACCCAGCTGGAAAATTGCACCCATCCAGAACTCTGTGTGCTTGATTTATGTTTTGCTAACACACAGGGAAAATTCTATAGCACCTGCCAGTAACACCCTTGTGTCTGGAAAGCCTGGTAATCAGTGCGTTCTGAAACACTTTTGGAGGGCTAAAATACAGAGCTTTCTGTAGTGAATGGTAACTTTGACAGCTAGTCAGTGAAGTAGTTTTCACATGCTGTTAGGTTAATAGCTTGCTCAGTGAGTTTCTGCATTTATTGGAAGTACAGAGCTCGCCTCAGGCATTTTACAATAAGAACAACACTCTTCTGTTGCCTAGTTTTTGTTCTTCATAGAAGGAACCAAATGATACATGTTTTTTGGGAAATGAGTTTTACATTCCTTCCCTAAATACAGTTTTTTTAGAGAGAAAGTTTAATGTATTAAATAGAGAAAGCTTGATTATTTCAGTGAGACATTATGAAAAAATCTGTTAAACTACTGGTGAGGAAATTACTTTCCTCAGCTATTCCACTCTTCCAGGTTCATTCTGGCATTGAATTATGAAAGGTGGTGACATAGTTCTCAACCTGTTCTCATTAAGGTCTCTTACCTGCATACTTTGGTGTCAGTGGATGCTTCTTCTTTCATGAAGATTTTGTAGGTAAGGTCCAAAGGTTGTTTAAAATCTACCTAGAAAGTACAAATCACAAGCTCACATGCCACCTTCATTATGCACATACATTGCACGTATGAAGGTTGGCTTGAAGCTGCTCCATTCTAAGCATAGCCTGCTTCCCTGGACTTTGAGGTTTGCAAAGGCTGACCTTTTCCCTCTGAGCTGGGCCTTTGTATATGTCCCAGTCTCCCACTCACACACAGATTGGTTTTGTCAGATTCAGGCCTAATCACTTTCAGTTTCATACCTTGAGCTGGTCAGTTTGCCCTGTCAGCAAACATGCCTACTTAACCTGTCGGTTTGGATAGACTGTCTTTTTATGATGGGTTTGCTCATCACCTGACACAGCAGCATCCTTATGTAAGACAGGCTCCTGAGCACAGGAAGTCATTTATAGGCACAAATACCTGCTGGTTCAGCTTTTGGCAGTGATCTTTATTTCAGCTAAGTATTGCTAAAGTAAACACAAAAAAAATATTTCCATTTATAGAAATATCCCCCATGTTCCTTTGTACCTTATTCCACTGATAAACTCAGAGGCAGAGATTCAGAGATGTCTCTACAGTTCCTGATCCCTGCAGTAAATAAGAAGGAAGTGTGAGTCCAGCAGCACTCACCACAGCTTTCTGGTGGTGCAGACATATGTTAAGGATAGCTGGTGACATTCAACCAAGAGTGGAAAGTCTAAAACTTAATAAATTTTTTCTTATCCAAAATCCCACATCAGTCATACCCTCCATGTCTTAAGTCAGCAAATTGGTTCCCTAAGCATGGGTGAAGACAACTCAGTACAGCAACAGAGCCCTAAAGCAGACAGGAAGCATGGTGATTCTTGTTTCCTTATTACTTTTTAGCCTTTCCACACTAGTGTGATGTGTGCTTCTAGCTGGTCTGTTTATTATAACCTTTTTGTCCTTTTTAAGTCTTGTCAGCATTTTCTTAAGACTTCCTCCATTTTTTCCTCTTGACACATTCATCTCTCTCAGTTACACTGTGTTGCTACTCCAGTTCCATTTCTTCCTTCCCTCCCGTTAGTGTTCTTTCCTTGCAATATCCCTTACCTCAGCTACTTTGGTTATGCCACAGCAAGTGTGAAGCTCTATTTCAGTACTAAACAAAACATAATTGCATTTTTTGACAGATGCAAACAAGACTAGGACCAGAAAGTTACTTTTGGGAACCCTCGGAGTATGTTCAGCTGAGAAAGATCATGACTATAGGATAGCTCAGTATCACCCTAAAGTACTCAGATTCATTGATGAGGAAGCTGGGGAGTTTTTTGCAGCATTTAACAGTTATATTATTATTGAAGAGTGACATAGATTGTGAAGAGTCTAGCAAGCTGAGTCAAATGAAATGCTGGCTGATTCCAGCCTGAACAGAAGCCTGATGACATAAGTGAGGGATGCTACCTGAGGGTAAAGACCAGGTAAGCAACAACAGCACCTATTGTTGTTGTGTAAAGCACACACCAAAATATCTCAGTCCAGAGCTCTGTAAGGGGACAGGTTAAGGCAAGGGGATGTAAGGAAGGCTCCCCTGCTCTAATCCAGAGACCACCTGCATCCTGCATTGGTAAATATGTGGTTAGTTTGCCACATCCTCAGGCTCTGATCCAGTGGAAGGCAACTAATTGGCACAGTCCTCCCAGAAACTTATTTTTGCCACTGGACAGTAAGGGTTAGAGAAAAGAGGTAAAGCGGATGAGTGGTGACTGGAAAAAGGTTTCTTTCATGGGCCATGGGGCTAGATAAAAGATGAGATAAAAGTGCTGTCTTGGAACATGGGTTTGTGCTGTTCATGTGGGAGCAGCTCAATCCAATGAGAGCTGTGGTGAGTTCTTAGTCTCTGCTCCTCTGAAAGAGCCTCACACTCCAGCTCTGTGCTGGGAAGTGCAAAAGTCACCTTACATACAAGATGAGCTGAGTGAGGCTCTAGTTCTCACTTTCCAAGGGATGCCTTGGGACTTCAAAATAGTCTTACTCTCTGCTGGTGCTTCTCAGACTGAGAAGGCAACCAGAAACCCCAGAGGTTCACCACACAGGAGCAGTTTGTGTGCTGCTCTGTCCAGGCCTGGAATGTGAACCTGACCTCCATAGCACAGGAAAGTGCCTGGATTCATGCTTGCAAAGGCAATGCTCTCAGTCTGATGGGAGTTCCTTCCCTTGGGATAAATGGTGGAAAAATACTTGGAACCCAAGCAGACCCACAGTTTCACATAGGCCCTGGCCCTCAAGGTAATGAGGCTGGTTTTGTCCAAACCAATGAATTCAGTGTCTGTCTACAGAGGATCAGTTCCAAAGAGGGAGGTTGAGAAAGATGTGTCAGGAAAATGCCTATTCTGTTCTGGTGAATATTTTTGTGCATGATCAGGACAAGCATATTGCCAAACTGGAGGAGGCTTAATCTCCTCTCAGTATTCACACCCAAAAAGAATTCATACAGGGGACTTTTCCCCTCACTCAGAGGACATAAATCTCCATTAGACAGGAATTCACTGCCTCCCAATGTGTGTTCAGTATGCATTGTGCATTCCATATAAATACACCATTGTAGATTCATGTAGATATGTCAGTGTAGATTTCTTGCTTGCTTTTGATACAACAATGAAAGCCAATGCTGGGTCTCCTTCCCCCTCCCTGACACTTATCTATGTTTTTCTTTTCTGTCAACTCTTTTCTAGAATATTGGTTTCAAGTGGCAGGAGATCTACCTATGGGATTTCCTAATGCATACAGTATAGTGAAAATTACAGGCTTCTCTTTGACAATCAAATTCATTTCAGAAATATCCCCATAAGTCATATTTGCAGTGAGTAACAAAATACACCTTGCAGATCCCTATAAATATGACAGCTTTTCAGAAAGCAAGACAATTTTCTTGAAGAACAAAGCAAAACACTGAATCACAGCTAGGGCTCTTACTGGTCTGACATATAATGCATTATTTACCAGCAAGTGTTAGCTTTCCTGCATCTCATAATGTTGATAATTCACATAATGGGTGGGAATTGTGTCATTAATTCTTTACATTAGGACTGGATTTGGAACTGAAAATAATTCAAAACTCAGATGAAGGAGCAAGGATCTTAGTGATTCCAGTTGACTTATGGATTCCAGTTGCAACTATATTTGTTGAGATATTTCCATCTCATTAGTAGTCAGATGATGATCAAAAATTTTGCCATAGTGTTCTGCTTATTCTGACATGGCAGGGGAGAGGTGAAATGCAGAACTAGAGCAATCTAGTCTGTATAGTGGGCATGGTAAACCTCACCAAATCCTTCCACAGTGCTGCAGTACAGTAGATGAAAAAACCCAGCCATACCTTTCCATCAGAACAGAAGCCGGTTGCACATCATCAAATATTGCTCCTCACTCTGTGCTAAGTCTTCCAGGTCATCTTTGTGACTTTAAAGCTCATCATACCTCCAGCTGAAATGAAGTTTTCCTCTCAAGAGAAAGTGGACCAAGCCATAGCTGTAGAAGCTCAGGTCAATTATTTTTATACTGGATCACCAATTTTTGAAAATGATATAATTTGGGTGTCAGACCAAGCATTTGACTTCTGATATAAAAGCCTTTTCTAAAATGTCTCAAAACCTCATCAGCCCCAAACTGTTGGTTTTTGATTTGAGTGGTCACCATTTATCCATGACTGACTGAAAAGGCTGTCCTTTGGGGATGCTATTTTTTGCCTGCTACTAATTTGTTAATTAATTTCATCTGTTTGTTCATTAATTGGTAAACCAGTAGTAGTTTATAGCAGTGCCTACAGATCCAGTGTAAATGATCAGGTATTGAAAAATAATGTATTTACAATACACCGAACAAGCGTACAAAGTTGTGAACCATTAAAAAACATTCACAAGAAAGTAATTTTTGTACAGTGGCTCTGAAAGCATAAGCACTTAAGCTTCATGGATTCTAGGTCCCCAAAACTCAGTCTCCTTTCTCCTAGCTATGCTTGCTAGGGAGGAAAATCCATCATATACATTAGTGAGGAAAAAGCTCTCCTGCAGCTCTTTTCTTGGAAGACCCGGTAGAAGAAGGAGACCACTGCTCCCCTGGTCTTCATAAGAAAATTATATTCATCTCTAAAATGAGGCCACAGCATATTCCACCTTCCTCTGTCCTGTCATTCCACTTTTTTCTCTTGTTTGAAAGCAGTTCAACTTACATCATCAGAGAGATTTCTTTGGATGCTGGATGCTGAGTGCAGACAGAGGGCAGAGTTGCTCTGTCTTAGGTGCTAAGATGGAAAAACTTTCACAGTGCTTCACCAGCCTGGGGATGACAGCTCTGAGGGAGCAGATCCCCACCCTTGGCTCCTCATACCAGACATTCCTCAAGCCTCTGACCCACTTCCAGACCACCAGGTAGAGGGGTGACTTGGCCCTGATATGCACGTCTACTTGTAGAGAAGGCACTGTGGGTAGGGCTTGTGCTCATAGGATATCTGGCTAGAACAGTCTATTCTGCCTGTTTTCTGGCTTCCTGCTACCATTCTGGCAAAAAATGACCTGTTCTGGGAGCCTCTGAGCAATTCAGTGTCATCAAACTCCATGCCTGCCTGCTCCTGCAAGGTTTGCATGTTCAGATATTGGCTGCAGTATTTCCACCTGTGGAGAGCAGGGTTATGGGGCTGTCACCTCCCAGGCATCCTGTCCTCCACACCTCTTCCTCATCAACAAGGAGGAAGGAGACATTGTGAGAGCAGTCACCAGAATGCCAGCCTTACTCAAGATCTTAGGCTTATTCTTCAGCTTTCTTATGGAAGAGCTGAAGGTGTTGATGAAGGTGGTGGAGAAAGCAGCCTTGAGGGTCTGGTCCAATCCTTGTTGGATAGTGCAGAATGATGTGGCTACAGAGTCAGACCTATCTGTTTTCTTCATGGTGATGTAGAAGTCCTCCAGGGGACTCACCTTCACTGCTGGGATCTGAAGTAAGAGGAAGAGGAGAGCTATGTCAAGGTACTTTTGGAAAGGAAATGCATCACATGTGGGGAAAACGTGTTAAGGGCTTCTCTGTGCTCTCTCTGAAGAACCCCGAAACACCTTCTGTGCTTCCCCAGAAATCTGTTTCTTGGCAGCCTTAGAGTTTTGGGAAGAGGCTGCAGTGAACCACTGTGGTGTAAGGGGTGTTCAAACAAATCAGATTCATTTCACTTGCCACTCTTGCACGAGCTGTAGAAATCCAGATTCAGAAGAAAGGAGCCAAATTCCTGGGGTTTTTTTTAAGTGAATGAAGGTTCCAGTTGCACTGAAGTGTGACTGTGTGCAAATGTGTGTAACCTACCACTTGTGTGTAATACTCTGTACTTCTACAGCAATGTGGTACTTATGGAAATTATACTTTTCAGGTGAAGGAGGAGTAAGAGGGGGAAAAGGAAAAGCAGTAGCAACTTCTTTTAGCCATGAGATGTCACTATTGCAATCAGACTACCAGTTTGGCTGCTTTTGCCTGCCAATACCTTAGATAAACCTAACAGAGAAATTTAGTTGTAAAAATGTGAGCAGGGTTTTTATACTTTGGATCCTAGCCAAAGTCCTTACTTTTGGGGTGATGTTTTTGATGTTTCTGGGAGCTCATTTTTGGAGAAAAGTTCTCAAATGCTCGAGATTATACTGGCTATCTCTAGAAGCAGAAACCATACCTTAGGGTAACAGCAGGAAATTTTGTCACACAGAGCATGAGACTAAGGTTGTGCACAAGCGTTATATACAAGGAAACCTTTAGCATTGTCCTGGGTTTCAAAGCTACTGGCTCAACCATGAAGGAAACAGGGTATAAATTATAAAAGGTTACAGTTTTATTGAGAGAAACTTGTAAAATCCCCAACAACACAAGGACATAAAGAAGGCTGAAAATCCTTCTCTTTTAAACTTTATGATTGCTTCATTTCACCAGAAGGGCTGGCTCCCAGCACTGAAAAAACACAGTATTCTGCTAAGTTTCCTGACTTTAGTGATGTCCATGTAATCTCTGAGTCCTTTTGTCATGCACCAGTATCTCCACACACTGAGAGCACAGGGATAACCTTGATGGTGTTTGGGCTCACAGCACTGATACACAAGTACTTGAAGTCATCATCAGAATTAAATTATTAATTATTAATTATTGAGCTTAGTTGAATATGCTAGAAAACAAGTAAAGAAAGGGGATACAAATAGCTTGTCCTAGTGACACGCTGTCACCATTGCTGATTAGTAGGAACTTAGGTGTTTTTCACAAAATATGAAGAATTTAAGAGGGATTATTTTCCCTGATGATTTCTCATGAGTTTATGTGCTGAAAACTCAGAAGCACCAACATGAAGTTACTCTAGTGTTGCTGAAAAGCTAAAAATGTATTGCCACACAGAGCAGTAATAGAGAGGAAGTAACACAGTGTCTTTTGCCTTGCTGTAGGAACCATGGGAGGATGACAAAGGCAAAGGTTTTTCCATTTTAAATTGACCCTGGCACCAGGGAAAAACTCTCTATTCCTCTACTGGATGACACTGTGCTGCTGCCAGTACATCTCTCCACCACCAGGTGTCTGTGCAAGCCGGACAAGTAGCATTTTCCACCCATTCACGCTTTCTCCTCCCTGTTAGGCAAAACAAAACAAGACTGTCGCTTCAGTGATGAAGTGCATCGTGATGAATACCATGAGTTAAATGAAGACAGGCAGGGTGCATTTCATAAACAGAGAGCTTCAGTACTATAGGCAGGAACTAAAAGCAGAGGATTGAAGGAGAATATAGATGTTCAGACAATATCCTTTTTGAAAGAGTAATGCATTTTTATGATACCACTATAATTTTATTATATCTACTATACTTTAAAGTCTACTTTTTATAGGGCTGAAATTAATGGGATTTTGCAGCCCAGTGAATTTAGCAGTGAGAAGTTGCTCTGAATGTCTGTGCACTGTGATCCCCACAGTGACTATCTCAGTGTGGCAGGAAAAGGGAAAAGGTGGTACATTCAAGGTCAATGGGAGGGAGATGTTGAATTTCTCTTTCTAACCTTTGAATTTTTTGGCCACTGCTGACTGTTACTCCAGCCCCAGTGGTGTAATGCTGCACACTGGGAAGATGTGATGTTAAAAAGAATTTATACTGTTGCAGACTTTTCTGTTAATATGGTATATAAAAGGTAAAGAAGCTGTATAAACCCAGCTGAAGGACCCACTGCAAGAAAACCAAGCTGGAAAGAGAAACAGATGAGCCCTACACAGGCTAACAATGCAAGCACATTGTCTAATCCTCTGAGCACTGGACTCTTCTGTAACAGGAGTCCTCTGTGATGTGCACATCCCTGAGAGCTCAGGGTCTCCTCCTGAAGACTCCAAGAAAGATTGCTGGGAAAAAACCTACAGAGAGGGCACCTGTGATAAATGCACATTGCTGTGCAAGTCCATCAGAGGACAGAACTGAAGGGACCTGCTTCCTCTTCTGCACACTGCAACTAGTCAGTGGACAAAACCAGGATGTCCTTCCATCTGAAAGGTAGGCTGCAAGCATTTTTCTAAACTAAGCTGTGTTTAAGACCTTGGCTGATGGCGAATGTTCCTCCTCTGTCTGTGTGCAGCCTGGCAGCCACTTGATGAGCTATGCATGGTGAGTTATTAGGTGGACAATTCTGCTGAGAGGCCAGACTAGTCATGGAAATGATGAGCTGCTTTCACCAGCAGTTTCTTGACAAAGGTTTGCTCTCTTGTTCCCTTGGGTCTGGCTACAATCCTCTCATAGTGTTCAGGTACTGCTTGTCCCCCACCCATTCTCCATAGAGCTTTGTCCCTCTGCCCAGTCCATGGATCAGTGACATTCAGCTCCACATTTCCCCACAAACTGCTTGCCATCTCATGAGTTGTGACTGGCTCACCGTATCTCGTCCAAGGACTACTTCTGAGAGTACCCAGAGTATTTTGAGAAACAGCCTGCTAAAATCAAGATCCTAAACATGTAATATCAGTTGTCCTGAAAGATATAACAGATCAAGCCTCTCTGATATTCGCACACTGCAACTAATTTTACTTAATTAACTTCTGACAGTCCTTGGTGTGAAAATTATGGTGGTTGTTGCTTGAATCACAGTATCACTTGGGCAAGTTACTGCAACAGGAGACAGAGACTTAGATTGCTTCTGGCTTCCCAAGGCAAAGTTTATCATGTGCTAGGAAATTAAGTCCTAGTTCCCACTTCTTCCATATTCCAGATTTTCAAAAGTGGTGTGTCTGGTTTGAGATGATCTCTGATACTTGATAGGGCACAGTGACAGCTTCTTACTAGTGCCATTCAGTCCTGAACAGAAACAGTGAGAGCAGGGTACATGGGTGGCCATTCAGGAATGCTTCACAGCAGATCCACAGTCATAAACATTAAAGTCTGTATCAGTGTTTCCTTTCCTTCCCACTACACACCTTTGTATCAGGATGTCCCGCCCCAACACCTCAGCTGGTGCATATGGATGAGATAACCCAGGCTGGGACAAATGCCTGGCAGGGCTTTGCTCTGGCACCAAGAGGGCTGAGACCCCCCAGCTGAGAATAAACATCTTGGTCTTGAGAGCAGATAAACAACAAGAGAGATAAAAATTAAATATCACTGACCAAAAGACAGTGCTGTACAACATAAAAGCTACACAAATTTCCACAGAAACAGAAACCTCCTACACACTCCCTTGAAATGTGCAGGGCTTCTCCCACAAAGTTTGGATGCATCTCCATGGATACTTTTCCAGAAACTGAGAGGAAGGTTCCTATGTATGCCCCACCAGAAACTGGATGGCAAGATGCACTGAATCCTAATCTATACGATTTCTTCACTAGCTGTAATAGAGGTACCTCACTCTCGTGCTGTACTATCTACTAGTAGTGTTTCTTTGCTTATCCTGTGTAGTAGGTAAATCTGTTAAAGTCTTATGTCTGTTAAATTTGTGTCTGTCAAAGAAATAATTAATTTTGTAATAGACCTAATCAGCCATTATTAACAACTTGCAGAGAGGGTGGGCTTTGGAGTGCTGGCCACCTCAGTAAAAGTCTACTGCCAAAGGCCTGGGAAAAGACAGAAACTGGTTTAAAACTCCCCTCTTCATTTGTAACAACCTTGTCCTCATAAACGACAAAAGCCAGCATGTATTGCTCTAGGGCTTGGATGTGTAGTGAGATCAGAAAGCAATGGCTGCTGCAAGCAGCGTGCAGCTCTCACACTTGCAGAAAAGGAGTCTTAGCCTAACAAAATAAAACTGAAATAAAATTACTGTTTTGTGATGGCAAGCATGTATCAGCTACCATCTGTAAGCGTGTTCTATCACCAGAAGGCTGGAATAAAAATTACCCTGCTTTCAATTCATCCAGGAAATACAGCACCATTGCTTATGGGGTTTTGGGGGTGTTTTTTTGTTGCTGTTGTTTTTTGGGGGGTTGTTTTCTTTGGTTTTGTTTGGTTTTGGTTTTGGGGGGGTTTTTTGTTTGCTTTTTTGCATGTTGGTTGGTTGGTGGTTTGTTTATTGGTTTCTTCTGGGGGTTTTTTTTGGTTGGTTGGTTGGTTGGTTTTTTGCCTAAGTTGCCTTTTTCTGGTCCCAAAGAAAACAGTTTATCCCTTTCAATGTTGGACAGTGTAGAAGAGTCCTAGAAAGACTGGGATCTTGGTTAAATACCACACCAGCTCATGGGCCCTGTTTAAAGGTAAGGGTATTCCCATCCTGCCTTCATCACCAACTTCAGTGGCTGCATACCAAACACAAAGCTCTTTGCCCACCATTGCCTGTCAGGAGCCAGATGATGCTCCATTTGAAATTATGTCTGAACACCTTGGGGAGTACTTGGGGTAGTGTTGGGGCAACACCAGGACATGCTAACAAAACTACACCCTTACTGAGTGTTCACAGGAGTTCTTACTGACAGACAGTATTTGGAAAAGCATTAACCAGCCAGGAGCACGTGTCCTGTAGCCAGAAGAACCATGCAATCATTGGTTCTGTGTGTTATAATCCTATCTGCACTAAATGGTTTTAGATCAAGTCCCACAAGACTAAATTTTTATGTGTGTAACAGACACAGTAAAAAACAGGCTGTGTAAAGACAGGTTGCCTGTGCAAATTCGGTGCTGCTACAGGTACATGAGTAACTGATAAAGGAAGAGATCTTGCACCTGAATATGAGCCCTGCTCCCTCACCCCTAGAATGCCTTTTGCTTTCCTCTTCCTAGATCTTCCTGGAGGGTTTATTTTTCTAACAACACTTCAGGGGATGCAGGCCAACCATGTGAACACACAGCATCTGAGCTTCATTACCTTCAGTAAGGGAGGTTCCTTTGGAAAAGTTATCTCTTGTTTTTGGTTCAGCTGATGCCATACTCATGGCAGAAACCCTGCAAAATCAGACAACACTGCCATCTGTGCAGGCACAAGCGCTCTTGCCAAACTTCTGTCACTGAGATGATGCAGGAGGAAAACAGTTATATTTTCTTGCCAAAACACGCACACACCCTACATCTATGCAGACAACTGTGCTATTATCTGATGGCTGGTGGGTGCTCTATGCCAGACCATTTAAGTTGAAACGCACATGGTAGATGTCTGGACACCTAATGCTCTGTTCTATGCTGATGCCAGGAGTTGCACTGTGCATGTGTTTGGTGAGGGAAGAAGAGAGAGTTGCCAGATGAGCTAATAAGGTGCCATCAAAACTGGCTAGAACTCAGCTCTGATGCCTCTTTCTATCTCTGCATGCTTCTCCTAGAGCAAAGGCAGATCCTCATGCAGAGTCTGTTGCTGTTCATAATGCAAATCAGCAGTCACCTTCTCAGTGGCACTACAGAAAAAGCCAGCATCTGTATTCATTCTCCCTCTATGGAGGCAAACCTACTAATCTCCTCTAAATTAAGAAGATACAGACATCTTTAGTAGCTGGAAGTTCCTAAAATCCACAGGTTCTACTCATCTTTAACTAATCTAGTTAAATCTAAACTAGTTAATCTAAACTAGTCTTTTACTAATTTTTGTGCTAACACATGCAGCAAAGACTGACATACACCACAGGCTCCTGTCAGACCCCAGTGTTGTCCAAAAAGAACAAGGATTTTAGATGCTGTTTAGAGGCCACCCAGCTCTCATTGGGTGAGCCAGGACACCCTTCCTGCTGGCCTGCAAGCATCAGGGGCCTGATGTAGCACCAATGTGCTCTGACCAATTTCTGGTTTGTTGAATAGTTTCATAACCACTTTTTGCAACTGTGTAAACAGACCTGTCACCAGAAGGGGCTCCAGACCCATGAGACTGATGCTGTGAAGAGGTGACCCCCACAGCAGATGACATTGCAGAGGAGGGTATAGCTTAGCTCTCTGGTTTTGTAGCATGGGCAGTGTTTGTCTGCTCAATCATTTTGTCATGCCACCCTTTACACAAAAGAACTTCTGGCCACCCTGAGCCTGCAGGGACATTTCTGAGTATCCCTCACCAAGGTCCAGACACATAGAAATCTCCTTCCAACATCAGAAGAATGGCATCATCCTGTACCACAGTTGATGGTTCCGTGGCATCCTGTCTCCTCAGTGCTCAACCTTTCTGCCTGCCTTTCACTAGGTACACATCTGAATCATGTTTATTCTCCAATCCTGTCTCATTTACTATTTTGCATGGTGTGGTGGCTTAAAAATAGCTTGGAATTAAACTCCAAATAAGCTGATCCCGTTCCCCCCACTTCTATTCCAGTGAGAGAGGGACAAAGCCAGATATGGGTTGAGATAACAATAAATGTTGTGGGTCCTCTCAGGAACAGCTGCCTTTTTACATTTCTCTTTGGTGCTTACTGCAAAGCAGCAAATTACAGACCCCACCTTGCCACCTTCAAAGTTTATCTAAAGAGGCAACATGCCATAGTGTCCCTCAAGAACTTCTGCATCAACTGTAGTCATGATACCCTTCAACAACACCATGAGCATAGTGTTCAGATACATTTCACCACAGCTGAGTGCAAAAGTTTCTATCACTTTTGTGAGACCACCCTGGGGAAGCACTCCATTGCCTGGGACAAATTCCTCAGTGCTGCTTCCCCCTGCTGCACTGTAGGCCTGCATAGTGCAAGACTGCACCCAGCAAGTGCACACTGCTGCTGGTTATCCAGCCATTCCACTGGCTGTGGGAGCATAGCAGTTCTTAAAGTGGCAATCTAGGTTAATCGGTGTACAAAGGGAAAAGTGAAAGCAGCTGAGTTACCACAATTTTGCCAATTTGCCTACCTGAATCTGCACTGAACATCTTAACCATTAACCACCCACTGCATACTCACTTTCAGACCAACAGAAACTCATTAATTTCAGCCTCTGTGAAGACAGTTTAATCCAAGCTATAAAGTTTAATCCAACAGGTTTACTGTGTATGCGTAACAGTGAAAGCACCTGGTAGCCCCTGGCTATCACCTGTCCATACCTCACTTCTCTGTCTCTCCATCTTCCTTTCTTCCTTCTACTTGTCACTGGGACATCAGCAAGATCTTTGACAGGAAACTTTTTACATGTTTCTGTGCTGAGCACAGTCCAGCTGCTAGCACCAAGAAGGGAATTTTTTTTAGCAGAATTTGCCAGGTGATGGAAATGCATTCCCAGAATACCTGGTGAAAAGCATGTTCCTCTACACCTCACTCATGGTGTCATTCATCTCTTACTATCCTGCACTGATGTCCTAAAAACAGCACACATTGCAGTTCCCTAGAAGTCACTTTTCAGGGGAATTTGGTTTTTTCCTTTCTCTCATGTTTCTTTGGCAGAACTTGAGAAACTCTGACATTCTCCAATTGGGATGTTTCACTTTCACAATATATTAGCTTTATTAGCTTTAGTTTTTGGTCATTTCATTTTAAAACCTCTTGAACAGAAAAACTTTGTATCTGACAAGCCTGTCTTAAAAGATGCATATTTTTGGATTCATACTTTATTCTAGATGAACTTTAAAACAAAACAATATGGAGAGCAGACCTTACTGCTGAAATTCTGAATGCAATATAAATCATTTCAGTGCTAATTGTGCCTTGGAATTGAGGTTCAGGAAAATTACTTCCAAAAGGCTCTCCAAAATGGCTGTAAGAATGTAGGCTTTCAGTCCTACTATACTGAGATTAAATAAGCACATGGTTCAAGTCAAGCTTCCTTTTAAGTACATTCCTGAATAGAGAAGGACTTACTTAAGCAATTGTTTAAATGTTTTCCTGAAACACAACCCCAGAAGTTAGGAGGGTATGACAGCAACTATTTCTTGGTCAGCCAGTTTGCACTCTTCTAATCAAAATGCAGCACAGGTTCATGGGAACTCCCCAGCTATGCAGATACTCATACTTGAAAAACATGAGACACAACCTGTGCTACTTTTATACAACATGCTTTGAAATGCCACATAAATGGTTTTCACTCGATTGAAGAAAAGAGTCAACTTTGCAGAAAACAATTTATTAAATACATGAGACTTGGTTGCTACACCTAATTACAGACAAAATACTGTGAATAAAGCATGCACTTACCACAGACATCAATGACTATTTTGATTTATTTTAAATGGTCTTTATTTCTGTAAGTTAAGGCTGTACCAATACAAATTTTAAAAATCAAAAATACAAAGTCACACTACAATAGTAGCAAACATTGTACAGACACTGAAACCAATCTCTAATGCAGCAGAAACAGACTTCTTAAAGATTATCATAAGAGAATAAAAATGGAGGTGAAGTGCAATAAAGATCAGAATATCTCTGGAATTTACAGACCAGTAACAGTGAATGTCATACACCAATCAGCACAAATTGAATCCATTATTTTCAAAAGCCTAATTATCTGACACCTAAGCCAGAGAAAAAACTCAGAAATACCACTTAAAAAAAACCCTCTTGGTCTCTTTACTTTCTTCTTGTTGAGGGCACTTCTGTACTCAAATAAAGAACATTTTTCAAGAAGACATTGTGGCAGACAACAATACAACACACATTTGTTTAGTCTATCCCCATTAAAAAATAGTGGAATGTCTTGAAGAAAAATATATCACAACAAAAAAAAAAAAACCAGTTCTCAACTGACACAACTGACAGACAACTTTATTGACTGTATTGGTCTTCACCAGTGAAGTCTGAAGTTACCCTGTATGAAGTTTGCTCCTTAAAAATATGCTGCAGACATGGCAACGTGACATTCCTATGGATCAAAACTTATCCAGCTGATTAGTAAAAAAATTACCAGACCTGGAAACCCCATTGGGGATCTGAGGCTCAAAGTAGGTTATGAAATCCTTCTCCATTTACAGCCACAAAGCCTTTTTGCTTGTTTTTCAAATGTTGCTGTACAAGTACAGAAATAGGGTAATTTGAGGACAATGGAGTTAAACAGTTAACTGAAAATGGACTAGTTGACAATACTGCTCACATTTTCAGAAAATGATCTAGTAATCTCCTCCTTTCCCCCAGATTTCTAGATTTGTAGAGCTTAATGCATTAAAATGCATAAAAATATTGCCTCTCCCTAATAAACTGTTGTTTATATAATCTCCCAAATGCAGGAGCAAGAGATCTGTGTAAGAAGGTGCCCTCTGTACTGGCAACTGCATTTGGAGTAGAAGATATGTAGCACTCCTTACACTAAAATCTCTGCCTTAAATAGCTGATTACAGCTGGGGCTTGCAAGGGGGTCTAAAAAAAGCTAGGTCCCAAATTCCACTGGGGTTTGGATGGATAATTCTTTCCTGGATCCTTTCAGCAGCATAGAATAAGCTATATTTAAAAGGAAAAAGGAAAGCTGGTCCTGCAATATAATACACATCAGGCAAAATGCAATTACAAGACTGACAATATGTACACTGAAGGAATCACTGTCATTGGAAGGTGGTACCTAAACCAGCACACCATTAATATAATCTAGTTTGCATCTTGCAAGCTGATGAACTATGGTGAAAAGCAAACAAATGCAACTAGAGACTGACATGCCACAGGCAGCAGGCTAAATCAGGTCTGCACCTATAGAACCCTTACTGCATTTCCAGTGTGCTATGTGGGAATAAAGGATGTGGATGGCTTTTCTGACCCAAATCTAAGCTGGAGATAATGCAGAAAAACCTAGCTTCACAATGGGAAAGAAGATGGGGGGAAAACAGCTGCTGTGTTGCAGGAATCTGACTGGGTTTTGGGCAAATTAGGCCAACACGTGGAAGTTAGAAAGACGAATTGGTAAGACAATTAGTGCAATGGTGAGATCACTGAGACTCTGATCTACCTATAAATAGAAGAAATGTAGGATATAAGACCATGCCTTGAATGTTTAGTATTAGGGCCACATAGGCAGGAGTTCTGTGGACTGAAAGCTCTCCACTCATACTAGTGGAAGCACATGTTTATGTGTAAATGGCTACTAGACAACCAAAACAATGGAGAACCACAATGTAACTGGTCCCAGATGGCCCCTTGTCTGGTAAAACAAGTCTGAAGAAGTTTGCAGTTTTTAAAGGATAATTATAGGACCTAACATTTCTGAAGAGAGCCCTGTTCCCTCCAACTGATAGAAACTGAGGTGCTGCAAAAGGCTTCTCAGCATTCTATCACTTGTGGAAGGTTTTAATCTTCAGCTGGGGTTTTTAAATTCATCAGGTTTTGGAGGACCTGCATGCAACCTACTACATAGGACGATTTTCAGTGTATTCTGTATGCTTCCTTTAATATTGCTTTTTGTAAATGTCCTGGGTATTGCTAAAATGAACAAGTACATTGAAATTTTTGGCATAAACATTATCTTTTGGAAGTGTTTTACGTCACAAGGGTTGTCAATTTTCCTGCTTGGAGACAGAGAAGAATTCAGAACAATACTTCTAAGGATGAATTCAATATACTCTTATTTTCCCCAGTTACACAGTTTTTCTCATAAGTTGGTATTTTGATTTGAAAAGGCTTTTCAAGATGGCTTTCATGTATCAATGGAGATGGAAAACTGATGGCCATCTCTTCTTTTTTCCATTCAAAATACTATCTTACAGACCAGCCTAGGTACAGTGAACCATGCCTGGTGGCTGGGAAATCCACCAGAGGTGAGTATCTCACATTTCCCTCTTGCCTCTTTGTTACAATATGAGAACAGTACAATAGAATTTCAGCCTGTCAAAATCTTACAAAGATCAAAATGAATGCATATGCTTTGTGTGCATTTGCAACACAGCCAGATTTTAGGGAGAGGGTAGAAAAGGAACTGAAAATGCAAGGTCAAAATTTTGATAAACAGGGCTTGTCTGCTATGGGAGCAGTTGGAAAGAAAGAGACCAAAAATCTTGGGCTTGACTTTCATCCAAGTCTCATTTGGCAGCAGTGTATGGCTTCCACAGAGGCAGAGCAGAGACTGGAATCCACTACTTGACCAAGCTGACACGTGTTTACAAGAGCCAGCTCACAACTGCTATGAGAGCTAACAGTTTCATATGGTAATCAGAGGACTGCTTTAATTAAGTGGTGTTTTAGCATGCCTACAAAATTACTTGAGCAGGCCTAGCTATTCATTAGATCCATTACCAACAGGAACATTTGGGTTCTACACATTCCCTCATACCACTCACAGCTGGTAGACTGCTGCTGCAGGGGGTGTGGCAGGAGAAGATGGCTTCTTTTCAGCTCTTTTGAGGGTTTTTCCAAATTAAAATCAATGAGAAGACACTTTAAAGAAAAATGAGGAGTTAAATATTATTTTTTCCTTTGACGTTTTTTTAAGCTTCAAGCTGGTAAGTGATCATCTGTGCAGACAAGATATTAGAAATTTGGCACATCCCATCTACCACAACATATTGATTCCTTCTACAGAAGGCACTAAATACTGGCATAAACCAAGAAATGATCAGCAGAATGCAGTTTTAGCATGACACACAAAAATCCTGCTAACTGGCACAGCTTCATAATACAATTTTCGCTTACCTAAAATGGTGGTGATAATAGCAGCAATGGTTAGGGTCTTTACAACTACCACATAAACATACAAATGTCAGAACATCTAGAAAACATGCAGAATTTTAAGAGCAACATCACTGAATCACACAATACATAGAATCATTTTTACTACTACTAGTATAATTATTAATGTTATTATTATTATGCAAGACTAATCTTTTTAATAAAATATTTTTTAAAAACCTAGTTTTTACAAACTTGTTAAAAAAAAGTCGTTAAACTCAGTGAGTGAGTGTTAGCCTTTTAGAGGTTTAACTAAGAATGGTCACTATGGAGAATTCACAGTTAGGCAGAAATTTAGTTTTACTGAAGCAATGTTTGTCAACTGCTGTTTTGGAAGAAACTGTGCTATTCTTATCAATTTACAAAATAGCAAAAAATACATTCACATTAAGAGATTAGAAAGATTAAACACTGCACGCAGGGAAAGACAAAATCCTTGCGTTAGCTGTTTCTCCTAGCACTGCTCACCATGAGACCAAAGGTTGTCATAGCAAAAATGCTTTTCAAAGGCAGAGTTAAAGCCTGCAAATAATTAAAACAAATGGAAAAGATTTTCTAATTCTGGTGTAAAACGAAGTAGGATATTAAAGGATAAGGATTACGCTTGCCTTCTTTAGAAAAAAGGACAAAAACTTCCATTGTGTTTACCAGGCTTTTCCACTGCCTTTACTGCACTTGGATATTCTGCCACTTCTTTTTCTTCCAGTATTGAGGTCTGCCCAGACAGGTCTCGAGATGAACCCTGAGATGGATGGCCCACATGGACAAAAACAAGCACCGACAATGCATCTGTGGCCAAGTGATGTCCTCTCCTGCACATCTCAGACTCATTTCCAGTGGGGCTAGTCATGTGCTTGGGGGGAAGTGCAGGAACAGCCTGAGCTTAGTGGAAGCAGAGGCGTGGGGCATGCACTTCTCACAGCACTCTGCAGAAGTGGCACCAAATTCTCTCCGGCAGGAGACCACCTTTGCTTGGAGGTACTGCCATAAATAGGTGCAAAATCAGTTTCTCACCATTTCCTCCCCTGAGAGCTTTCAGATTTCATTAAGACATTTCATTTCACCTTCTGTCTGCACATCTCTGAATGCCTTGGGTACTTCTGTACCTGCATTTCACATCCATGCACCCAGCCTTCTGCAGAGGAACCCAGTCTTTCAAGCTGCTCACTGAAAAAGCTCCTGAAGAAGTCAAAGCTTCCAAGATCTGAATCATAATCACCAGGCAGAAAACAAAGGTGTCCACAAAGCGACTGACACTACAGTCATTGCTCAGTGCACCTTCAGCCTCAGAGACAATAGGATATTCGTCTCCATACACAAAAGTTATCAAAATCAATTTGAAGCTATTTAGTATTGATCCTTGCCTTCTATATCCACAACTGAAGATAGTGAGGCAGTGTCTTCTGCATGGGTTTGTTTTCAGGCTGGAAATTTACATATAGTAAGTGAATTAAATGTGATAGTAGAAGAGAAAGAGGAATCCCAGCAGGAGCGATGTGGAGCAGACCATAAAGCTACATATAATGTAGGCCAGCTGAGAACATGCTAAAATGATAACAAGGGTAGTCTCAGCAAGATTACAACTTTCAGAAAGCAGATTAAATTCTAGGCATGAGGAATATCATGCGAGTTTTATTTGTTTATTTAAAAAAAAAAGGGAGCTGACGTGGCAAAGATAGTATCTGTTTAATTAACTAATTAATTTTAAGCATTTAGTCTTCTATTTTTTTCTAAACATTTTGTATTTTCTTGATGTTTTTACCTTCCCTTGACTGTTATGTTATTTTCTTAACATTTACAGACTCTATCAAACAGTAGTAACCAAAAATAACTCACTAATGGATTCCTACAGCTTCATTTAAAAAAGCTAAACACCTCTTCTCATTCCAACTGAAACTACCCCACTGAATTTCAAGGATAGCACCTACCTTACCAGTACCTTATATGCTGTAAAAGAAACCTCTTTTAATTACAAAAGATCAGATTGAAATCTGAAATGGTACTGGTTTCTTCAGATAGTGATAAATGCTGTTCAATGAATGCTGAGCACAAGAATAAAAGACTAGCCAAAAGAATCCTAATATCTTTGAAACATTAAGTCCATTTTTTAATGCACAGACAACTCATTTAGTGGCATTTGTATAACAAAGTGGAATTTTTTATGCATTACCAACTAACATTAACCAATTGAGTGAGAAAACTGGAAATAAATTAATTTCTTGAGACAGAGATCCATTAGTTCATGTAACAAGAAAATTTTGTGGCAAGCTCATCTTTTCCCACATCAGATTAGGAATTAAAGCTTTAGACATTGCCACTGCTTCAAATATGTTGCCCTTGAGAGGATATTGTCAAACTTTTCAACAAGCTCAGAGGTGACTGGGCTGTAGGGCTTCACAGCTTTGCAGGATTTTGCCACTGTAAATGTCTCTCTGCTGCTTCCAGGAAGAGTCAAGGTGCTGGAGAACAATGGCAACAGGGCTTTGCAAGACATCAGCCACAATGCAGTGGGGAGGAACAGGCTGGAACCTGGTTTGCAGGAGTGCAGCTGGAAGCAGTGCAACTCACTGGGGGCTCAGAGAATGCCGACTTGTCCTCAGAAGAGCCGCTCCCTCACCGGCTGTAGATAAGCTCCTGTGAAAGAGGTGGAGCACTGATGTCCCTGGCAGCCCTTAGCTTTCCAATACCCTTGAAGAGATCAAGCACAGCCTCATGTGTTTTTCATATGCTGTCCTTTGGAAAGTATCATCATTTACTTGTGCTTAAGGCCTCCTCCTTCCTTGGCCTGCAGATGGCAGGGTGTCCTTGAAAAGCTGCCCTTGGGCTGTTTCTGGAGAGTCATGCTGCAGCCTTCATGCTGGCTCTGCACAGAGCAAACAGACAGCTGGAAGACACCAACTATTACAGTGTCCCCAATCACCAAAACATGGCTCAGTGCTTAGGGACCATCACCAGAAAGCATAGTTGCAAAGTTCCAAGTTTCTGGCTAGGAATATAGCCAAACTTTACGATGGATGGTCTCTCTCCACTGTTCCTCAGCACTGAGTGCAGATTCAGCACACACAGGAAAGCAGAGAAATAAGAGAAAATACATCCTGTCCCTTAAGAACAAGAACAGCAAAGAAGCCATCTCTTCATGGTGACATTTAGCTAAGAACCCTCATCAAGAAAAGCAGGCCCATTTCCTGCCATGTTTCATAGTAAAAAGTCCTTCTCTACCTTAACCCAGAGGGATGAACTGGCTCATTTCAGGCAAATAAAATGACAATTCTACATCCTGTAGGTTCACTTTTTTAAAACATGTTCACACTTTGGAAGTTCAGGAAGCTGGATGAGTCCTAATGTCCTGTTGTCCATACCATGAGATGAACTTCTCTCCATGACAGAGGGAGCCCAGAAGTTGCAGACTGTTGAGGACCAGTCATCTCAGTCCTGCTTGTCAGTCCATATTATCAGTAGAGGCCCACACAGCACACAGATGTGGGCCAGGTCCTTTACACAAGAGTAAATTTAATCTAATTTCGTGACTTGAAAGCTTCTCACAAAAAGCAGAAGAGGGAAGTAGAGTGCTTCCATCATGAGAGATGCGAGCCTCCAGAGTGCTCACACACAGTATCCCACAACCCCACATATCCCATGCGAGGTGGTCTGCCCTGAGCACGTTATCCCCAAAGCACAAGGTCACTTGATGGGCAGGGCTCCCAGCCAAGAGCAGCCCTGCACAAAGCAGTCCCCCTGCCCCACGGTACAGACACCAGGGAGGAGGAATATTTGAGGATGAGGAATGGTGAGAGGAGTGGAGCTGTTGGGGCCTGGGAAGATCAGTCAATCACAATCATTTGCAGCTAATTGTCAGGCAGAATGATCAGCCCATGCACCACATGTGCTAGTCAGGTCAGTCAATGCACTTATGGGATGTACACAGACATGATGACAAGAAAGGGTAAAATATGAGCTCAACAGAAGGAAACCTAGTGCTACAGGAATCTCAGTTTCCTTTAAGGCTGTCTCAGTACAGCCTGGGCTCTAGACAGCACCTGCTCTTTCTGATCCCCATCTTACCACCCCACATCACTTGCACAAACAGCAGAACAAGATTCGGTCACAAACATCTAAGACACAAACACACAACAGAACAACACTGCTTGTGTGTCATTCTCTACACAGCTTTCTAAGAGGGCAACAACGCTGTAGAGACTGAGTATCAGTCCACAGCAGCTTCTAAAAGCAGCTTGGCAGTGTTGATACTCTTCATGAAGAACATGCAACATGGACACAGATTCCACTGTTAGATTATCCTCTATGTCAGCAGCCCTGATGCTGCGATCATAGACTTATTGCATTATGCAAGTGAACAAGGTAAGTGTTGTTATTTTAGATATCCCTTGGAATTTAGTTTACAGTGTAGTTCATGACACTATTTCATTTTCCTGCGCTTAAAAATACATTTTGTTGCATAAATACATTTTTGAAAATAAAACAGGCAGTTTACAACACCCAGGCATCACAGACTTCAATTCCAACTAACTGCATGAAGACATGTAACATTGTGCAAAACCACAATATGATAAACACATGGATGGATGACTAAAAAACCAGAGCTTACACTATACAAAGTGTCCACAGCTCTGCCCATCTACATGTGCAATCATGTGAACAGATCCAAATGCAGGTATTGTGCATGGCTGCATCCAGACCAGTCCAGTGACATCCACATATAATCCCCATGTTTGACTCTTATTGTGGTGTCCCGAGAAGGCCACGTGGGAAAGTCAACACTAGCATTGGTGCAGACCCCTTGCACTGTGTAGGCCTGTGCTTTGGCACTCAGCCTCTTAAGTTCAAGGCCAAATTTTGCTCTTGGTAGCAGTGAGCAAATCTCCCAAAAGCCAGTAGGTAATTCTGAAGGCATCCAATACACCTGCAAATGATCCGGAAGAGTCTCAATCTGCATGATCCTTTTGATGGGTTTCTAATGGGATACAGTAGCTGAGCCAGGCTAATGACTCTGATGCTGGTGGACAAACACCATCTTCTGTCTCCCCAGCTGGGTCTGCACCTCAATTTTTTAGTAGATTCAGCTCAGTATGTTGGCAGAAAATTATTTTACTTCCCTCTTTTTTCCTGTGTTTTCTCCTGGGGAACTGAGTTGAAATCATTCACTGGCAAGGTCTAACATCAAATTGAAGAAAGGTGGGTGGCAGGAAGAAAAGGAAGGAAAAAGAAAGGAGAAAAGTGAGCCCCATTTTGGAGTCAGTTATCCCCATCTTAAGAAAATCACAGCCTCACTATGGGGCAAAAGCTTAGCTTTTATATCAGAGTACAATGTAGTCAGGAGTGCAGCCACCACCTGCAGTGCTTTGCTGTAGCCACTGCACCCAATCACCATCATACAGCCTGTGCTGGACAGGAGCAGGACAGTGTTTTGTCAGCAGTCCTTGATTTCATGGTAAGAGGTGCTCAGTAACAAGAGCCAAGTTTGGAGACCACAGTTGTTCATTTAGGGCAGGATGGTAAAACTTGGCAGCACTAGCCCCAGCCACACTGCTGTGTCTTAGCACTAGGGAAGCTGCAAACCATTGCTGTGAGCTTGCAACTTGCTGCCAAGCAGCTGTGATACCCGCAGTCAAAACTGCAAATAACTGAGTTGTCCTCTCTCATCTAAAATACAGAGATTAGGACACCTACTCTCCTACCAGTATTAGACAAAACCACAAAAGCAGTTTAAATACAAACTCTCCCTTCCAGACACTTAACTTTTCACAGCCTTAATACAAGTAGTAATTAGATAAACTGTGGTCACTCAATTCCTTTATCTGTCCACAAACAAAGACTGAATAATAGGTTGCATTAAATGCCCTTCAAAACTAGTAAGTTTATTTTTGTACTATCATACTACTTGGCAATAATATTCTGTCCATATATGTTTAACTTTTTCAACAAGTAGTCTGTGTAGGGCTGCTACACCAGGACTTACCAGACAGTCTGCTATCAGCACTGCTGGAGTTACTACAGATATCACAAAGCAGAAGAAAACTATTCCTATAATCACAGAATCACAGAATCAGAGCACGGGTCGGAAGGAACCACAGTGTATCTTCTGTTTCAAGCTCCCTGTTCAGCCGGGTCATCCTAAAGCACACAGCACATGATTGTGTCCAGATGGTTCTTGAATATATCCAGTGAAGGTGAATCCTCTCTGGGGAATCTGTTCCTATATGTGTTTAGAGAGATGCCCAGTGCCTCTATAATCTTTGTTGCCCTCTACTGGATCTGCTCCAGAGCTCCATGTCTCTTTTGCACTGAGGAGCCCAGAGCTGAGTAGAGGGGCAGGATCACCTCCCCTTAACCTGCTGGCACTGCTCCTCTTAATGCAGCCCAGGATAACACTGGCCTTGGCCACCAGGGCACTGCTGGCTCATGGGCAGTTGTTGTCCAGCAGGATCCCAGCTCCTTTTCCACAGAGCTGCTTCCCAGCAGGTCACCCCCAGCCTGTGCTGGTGCCTGGGGCTGTTCCTCCCCGGGTGCAGGACCCTGCTTTTGCCTTTGCTGAATTTCAGAAGGTTCCTCTCTGCCCATCTCTCCAGCCTGGTGAGGCCCTTCTGAAGGGCTGCAGAGCCCTCTGGGGTATGGGCCACTCCTCCCAGCTTTGTGTTGTCAGTGAAATTGCTGAGCAGGCCTCTGCCCCTTCACCCAAGTCATTGATGGGTAAGTTAAACAAGACTGGGCCCACTTTTGAAGCTTGGGGGACACCACTAGGGACAGGTCTCCAACCAGAGCCTGTGCCACTGATGATGACTCTGGGATTTGCTGTTTAGCCAGTTCTCAATCCACCTGCCTGTCCTCCCATTCAGTCCTCTCTTCCTGAGTTTCCCTGTGAGAAACAGCGTCAAAAGCCTCACTGAAGCTGAGGTAGACAAGATTGCTGCCCTTCCCTCATCCATCCACATAGTTATTAAATTGTAAAAGGCAAATCAGGTTTATCTTCAGTGAATCCATGCTGATTACCCTAATCACCTTCTTCTGTGGACAGAGGTAGCCTCCAGAATGAGGCACTTCCTTACCAGTCCAGGGATTGGGGTGTGGCTAACCAGCCAGTAATTTCCTTGGCTCTCTTTCTTTCCTTTTGAACACTGGGGTGACATTTGTTTTTCAATCTGCAGGCACCTCTCCATGACCTTTCAAAGGTGATCATGAGCAGCCTCAGCTATGGTGTCCACCAAGTCTCTTAACACTTGCAGATGCATTCCATCAGGGTGCACAGATTTGTGGATGTCTAGGTGTTCTCCAACACCTTTTCCTCCCTGACCAAGGTAAAGTCTCCCTTCCAGCATTCCTTTACCCTAGTCTCCTGGGTCAGAGATCCCTGAGGGCTGTTCTTGCCAATGCAAAGGCAGTGTTCAGCAACTCTGTGTTCTCTATGTCCTCTGTTACCAGGGTCCCCCTTCATTTAGTGGCCCGTATTATTCGTCCTTTTCCTTTTGTTATTGATGTATTCGCAGACATCCTTTTTGTTGTCCTTGATGTCCTTGGCCAAATTTAATTCCAGTTGGGCCCTGGCTTCCCTCATGATAATACTGAGGCTATCACAATAAGCACACACACTCCACTGGTTATCAGCTAACCAGACAAGCCAAGGTTGCCCACGTGCCCTGCTAAGTCAAGGGTAACTCACTGCTGCTGGACATCAGCACAGACCATCCTAATACTGTGGTAATCAACAATTTAGGCAGCATGTAGAGTCAAAAAGTCATGGGAAATGTTTGTTTTGACCTCTCAGTTCAAAACCCAAGAGTGACAGTCTTCTTTCTTCTGAGGTCTGTATTGAGGATGAATTACAGCACTGATGTATAGCAGTATTTCGAAGAGCTGCTTGCAGTATGGCACATGTACAGAGCAGAGAGGGGCTGGGCTGGGGAGGAAAGGTGGGAAACAGAGATCAGCTGCCCCACAAAGGCCAGTTGATATCCATCCCCTTACTGCAGAACAGGAAAGGAAGTGTAGGGAGCTATATCAAATACTTCAATCGCTGTCACTGGGAAGTGTTGAGATGAGTGCCAGTGGGGACTCATCTTCCCCAGAGGTCAGCTCCATAGCTGAGCTCTCATCTGGCACTGTGAGAGAGGTCCTTGGCATGGAATGCTTGCACTCCAGCATATACTAAGCACATCTGCATGAGTCCTCAGTGGAAAACAAAACAAAAAAAATCCTGGAGCAGCACTGGCCTTGCACAACTGTTTTTTGCCGTATCACACTAAAAGCACTGCTGTGAAAAGGCAAGTCAGTGCAAAGAGCAATCAGATGTCTGGCCTCATCTGGGAACTGGGCAGCTGCCTTTCTGGCTTCACCTGAAATCCCCCTGTGCTTCTGTCCCCTTCACCTACAACTCAGATATGCCATGGCAATGAAAAGACACAACTTGTAGTCACTTCAGTTGAGTCATAATTTGGCCTCAAGTCCCAAAGCAACAAGTTACAAAAGGAGGGCTCTACAATATGAACAATTGCTTGTGCCCATTGCCTACCCTGAGAGACGGCGGATGGTAAACGGAAGACTGTAGAACTGGTGGTTACACTACCATGGTGTGTCAGACACAGGAAACCCAGACTTTAGCCTTGCTACATGTGGAAAAGAAAGAGATCACAGCCAGGTTGAGTCACCTGCATAAAGCTTCCTGGGAGGTCAGATATTTATTATAGTGGAAACCTCTGCCCTTAGACTTTTCAGTGACACATCTGCTATCTATTTCATCCCCAAAACATACCTTTAGTAAGGCTTAAGTGAGGTTCTCCCTCTCACAGAGAAACATTTAACCCTAGGAATACAGAAAAAAAAGGTTATAGGTGCTAGGTGGCTTACTTCTATTTCTATTTGCTACCTTTTTTTCACCTCTTCTTTGGAATTAGTGATGATTAAAGTCATTGCACAGTTGCAGATCTAAAGAATTTGAAAGATATGTAGGAATGTGAAGAAATACAGACATAAAGCAGAAAGAAACACAACAATTAAACACTGCAAAACAAGAAAGCCTCTCCAAAGGCTATTTGGTCCAATACCTAGTGGAAGTCACCCAAGGTTGTCTCTTTCATTGACTTCAGCAGGCACTCAATTACCCCAGCAGACTTGTCTAAAGCCTCACTACAGCCCTAGCACATCCTTGTGGAACTTAAACTAAGTTTAATTACTTGAAAAGTACTGCTCCTAATTTTAAGTGTCAAGAATTATAATTGTTCACTGAAATAGTGAATTTGTTAGTGTTTTTCCCATACTTGTAGTAGAACAACTACATTACAAAGTAGAACAGCAGAACTTGTTATTTCAAGGCTTTAAGGTCCAAATTCTGCCTTCAGATTCACATGCACATTTCCCATTGTCTGCAATGGAAACAGATGATGTGTAGCTAAGTTAAATTGGTAATCCAGCACTTAAAACTATCCAAATTTTTACCTTACAGTAGAAATTATTTTAAAATTTCTGTAGAAATATCATTACACTCTCTATTGTTTTGTGTATTTTAAATGATGGCTTAAGACATAGTTGATGCCATTTTTCTGTACAGCTGGGATAAGACTGTTGATTTTCCCAAAATACTGAAAGAGTGCTCTGTGTCAATAGATTTTACATTACATAGACACTGTGATAAAATACTGACAACCTATGCTTAAAGAGGTAAAATTATGTGTGACAATGGTTTTGCCATTATACTTCTGCATATTGTTGAGAACAATACTTTTCAGCCTAAACACCGGCAATATTTCGATCCCAGAAAATCAACATACCCAAAAAGTTAAAAATGGCATTTAGCTGACTTCATAATTTTTGTAGAGTAAGTGAGCCTCAGGAAACATAATAAAAACAGACAAAAAATGCTGTAAATGATTTTGTGACTTACATTGATGTATTTCTTATTTCTTGGTCTTGTTGATCAAGAATAAGCTAGCAGGTAAGAAGCAGCAGCCAATGATAAGTTTGTCTTCTCCACTGTGGGAGGTCATGTTAAAATACTAAGTTGAAAAAATGCTTCAGAACAGAATTGCTACGTAAGCCTCCCTGGGGATTTATACTCATTAATGTGTGCATGTTAAAAATGGTATATTCAGTCTATCTTGTGTTGCCTGAGAACCATTTTTATCCTTTTAAAATCTCCATTCATATTATAACCCATAAGTACCTTTCATTCTTGCATTAACACTATAAATACTGTTAGTAATACTAAACTATTTCTGTTGCCTTATTTGTAAAAAGAAAAATATATTATATGTTTATATATTCTTATAAAGTGAATTAACACTGGAGAGAGGGCTACGAGGGGGAATAGTGTACAATCACAGCTGACGTGTATTACTGAGCACAAACTGAATGCTTGAAACAAAAAGGAAAAGAAAACAGTGTTCAGTGTTCTTTCAAGCCGTGTCAGATGAAGAGTCATAGGATGCTGACACTATGAAGTTGCCAGTATTGGAGTGGCTTGCCATGGACTGGGCAGCCTGCTGGCTCAAGTTATTGCAGATCAGCACCAGCTGGTTGCTCTGAGCTTCTGAGAGGGTGCTGCAGCTCTGGTAGACGCTGAAGTTGGTCTTGCGGCCAGGGATGTTGCCTTTCTCACACATGGTCTTCACCATCTTGGCAAGCTTGTTTTTCCCCAGGGCTTGGCAGTTGTACCAGTGAAGTGCAGCCAAGTTGACAACAGGTTTGATGGACAGGTAAAAAGGCGCATCCTCGTAGCGCATGGCTGGAGGGCGCCGCTGGGCGTACTCCTTGTAGTCCTGCACGGGGCAGGTCTGCGGGGAGTGCTGGGTGGCGTACACCCGTGAGTCCGTCCCGCCTCTCTTGCTCTTGGTACTCACATCCCCATTGTCGGGCCCCATCCACTCCAGGTACTCCAGCCCAGTCTCTGTCACCCGCAGCCGGATGTCTCCCCACTTGAGGGTGGACCCATGGAAACCCGTGCAGTGTCCAAATGCCTTAGTGTTGTTCAGCCACACAAGGTTCAGAAGCCCTTCAGGATTGTACCGGCTCAATAAGCCTCTTTTCCGCAGGATAAGCTCATCAGCAAAGGTGAGCTTCATGGATTTGTGTGGCTTGTTTCCTTTGCCTTTACACCTCAGCTCTATCTGCTTCTGCTTTAAAGCTTCCTGGGACCTCTTGAACTCCTTATCCCTTGTAATACTGTATCCATACCTGTGCTCTTTGAGATACCGCTCCAGTCCACACTGATAGTTGGCCAGACTGTTTGGCTCATATTCAGACCCATCTTTTTGTCTGGCATCCACAAAGAAGGATGCAAGATAGGCATCAAGCTCTTTGCAGGGGATGACATAGATCTCACGGGTCTCAGAGGGATACTTGGAAATCAGGAATTCTCGGAAATTGCGGAGAGCTGTCTGCGTGCTGCGAATGGTCTTCTCATTCTGCTCCCTGCTGAGCTCTGCTGCTCTCTCATCCTGGTCTGGAAGTGAAAGAATGGGACAGAAAAGAGAAAGCAGAAGCAGTGAGTTTATGTGATGCACTTTTTCCTAAAACAAATTTCCTTAAAAAGGAAAGAACTTAAAACCAATTTCACAAAGAGCATTGGTGAACATCTTTACATACCTGTCACATGACTGAAATGCCAACTTCAGTTTAACGAATGACACACTATATGATACAAAACTAAGAGAGCTCCTCATGACACTGGGGCACACAAAGGCAAGCTGGAATGATTTTCTGCGGATCCCAATGTTGTGTGCAAGGCCCAAACTCAGGAATAAGCCCACTCTGAATTCATTTGTAAAACCAGAGGTTGTACTGCTTACATTTTTTTCCTACTAAAAAAGAGCTAAAGCATCATATTTATGACAGTAATATTTACCTTTAATCAAACACGTTTTTCAAGAGTGAAATAAATATAGTCAGAACATACAGCACAAAATAAGGCAGCACATCCTACACAAATGACAGATGAAATTACTATAGAGCAATGTGCAATTTACAAATGTACAAGAATAAAGAAAGTATACTTTATGTTCATATCAGACAACACGGAAAAAAAACATGATTATACAGCCTCTCTATGTCATCAAACTGTACCTTGACAGTACAAGTACAATTGTGACCCTGTCTTTTCATTTTGCAGAAAAATCAAATTCTGGAAACAATATATTGCTTTAAAAGGCTATACATACTCATCGATCCTTACAATCAATGACATATCAAAACACAATATTCAGATGCTACCACTATGTTAGCTGTTACTGTCAGCTGACTTTCTGGATGATCATAAGGGAAGCATAAAAACGAAAAGCTTTATAAGCAATGTGTGTTTTTAAGGACTGTTTTCTTGATATGTGCAAACTATCTGAACAAGAATGCAGCTTAAAGCATATAGGTGAAACTGGCATTATGAATGTGATAAATCTTCATGGTTTTAGAAAATTAACAACAAATGCAATGAAGCAAAAATTCAATTATTTAACTCTTTTCTGGAATTGTATGTGGAACACTTTTTGTCTCTCTTCCACTTTATAAGCAGGAAAGGGGAAAAAATTAACCCAAGTTCTTTTCCATTTGGTCTCACTGCAAAACCCATATTCTCACATCCTTTTAGAGTGCCATAGCAACCCTCACCAGATGTTTCCCACCCAAAATACACACACAGAGTGATATAGACCAGGGAAGTTTGTTGTCTCTCTGCCATTCAGGTCAAGCTTATGTCAGGCTGTATAGCACACCCATGGCTTTGCACCAGTGTTCAGTCATTTGCTCCTCTCTTCCCTGTAAGTCTATTAGCAGGGGAGAAGGCAGCAGGAAAAGGAAGGCAGTCTCTCCTTCCCTACCCCACCTACAGTGTTCCATGTGATGCAGACACACTGGTGCAGACCTGGGCAGATTCTCCTACCAATCTACAGGGTGCCTCTCAATAAAGTTCATCCCATCACCTCCACACATGTGCAGACAGAGGCACAGGAAATTACTTGCTCCAAGACTTCCCAGCAGAACAAAAGCAGGACTGAGTTTATAACCATCACAACCAGGTCCTGTGTCTTCAGAGAGAGGCAGCCTGCATCCACACCACTCACCCACTGAGCAGGGGGTTTCTCAAATCCTCTGCAAAGCACAGAGAAGTGGGCATCTGCAACTGAGGCTTTTGAGGGCTTCTGTAGACAGGAAAAAATGCTGCCACAAAGCAAACTGAGGTTTGCTTGAACTGTGCTTCAGGGGAAAATGAAAGGTCACCTGCCTGATTCAGAAACTCATTTTAATACTGATGTCATTATCAAAGAGCTTCTAGCAGCCTGCAGTGAAGCCTCATGCTTTAGGCAATGTACATAATAGATCCTTTCAGTGTGGCTAGATGCAGGCTGGAAACAAAAAGACAGCCCTGTTCAAAGCTCCAAAACAAACATTTACTCTGGTATTTTGTTCACTGCACCCACCACCACTTATTATAGAACTGTGTAAGTAATCACTGCTTTGACTGACAGCCCACATCCTAAGTTCTATTTCAATATAAACAGCACATATAACAGCTCAGTTTTATAAATGTCATCAATCACTTCTTCTTAGAGGATAGCCTGTCACAACACAGCAGTGACATCCAGTCAGTCATTTATGTTACAGCATCTTTCCTTAATCTGCAAAGGAAATTGCCCTATCTGCAGCTAACAGTTATAAAATCCATGCTGAATTAAAGATTCTCTGCACTTACATTACCAAAACAGTACCCAGCATTCCTACAATAGTGTGCTGTGTGTTCCTTCACAAGGCAGGCGGGAAACATTAAAAAAGAATGGGTCAGATTTTCCTGCAGCCACATCAGGAGAGCTACCTCTACTTTGGCTGTGAATCCAGGCCGAAGTAGTAGTAATGGATTATTCTCTCTCTACTGGACCACTCAAATATTGGTGATGTATCATGTAGCATGGCAAAAATGCAGGGACTTTCCCATGTAACAGTTCCCAGATGTTTGCTTTGTCTCACTTTGCTGATCTTGCTAAATAGAGACCAAAAATCTTTTTAATGTTCTGTGGAGCTAGTGGAAACTACTAGAATCATTGGTGGGGATCTACATTAGCTCCTTGACTACTGCAAACATAAACCTGTTTGCTCTCGAACCTCCACTATTCAGTGCATCATCAACTCTTCAGTGTGCATAGGTTCCAAAACTGGATGAAAGCACAGAAAAAAAAGCCACCAAGGCTCCTAGAGAATACTTCTATATCAGAATGTCCCCAAGCTGCAAATTTATGTGGGATAGGAGAATGAGGAGGTGTTACATATGCTCTCACCTTTCTTATAGACTTCCGTATGTCTCTGTTGTTAGGATACAAATAGTCATGTGATACAGTCTAATTTCTCTCAGTTGGTTGATCAGAACCAATCAACCAAAAAATACTACCATCGATCTATGAAGCCAAGCTATCTTTAGTATCTTTTCCTTGTTATAATGTAGTCTTTGGAACTAGTAGTGCTGTTATCCCTGTTTTACAAGATTACAAGCAGAACCATAAAAAAATTAATTGGAGATACATTTCCTGAGGTCCTGCCCCTTCAGCTGCATCCCGTCCACACAAAGGACCTGATTATAACCCTTGCATTTTTTATCATATCCCACATCAGAGTTTAATTTCCAAGAAAACCAGAGTGTGGCAGAAAAAGACAGTAAAACCCACCTTACTGGGGGGTCCAAGGTAAACTCCCAACTATGAGTTTGAAAAAGTGACGAGTACTTAAGATGTTCTAGTTCAAATGCAGTGAAAGAGATAAAGCGACCAGGCAGAGATTAAACAGACAACCTAGTGGGAGCAGATGTCCCAGGCTAGCCCACGACCATCAGATGATCTCTCCCACAGAGCAACAGCTGTTTTCTGATCTTTTCATAATCTGATCTTAACACAGCCAAGACTTAATATTATCAGCAGAGTTATCAAACTCAGGCTTGTTTTAATTTCAGCTCACACACATACACAGACTTGGACTCCCTGAAAAGAACGTAACCTCTGTAATTACATATGGCGGGGGGAAAGGCACTTGCTTTCATGACAGACAGATAAAGATTGTTACTGTTCAGAGAGCATTTTTGACATCAGTGGGAGTCGCAAACCTGAGTTACTATTGCAATCAGTCTTAAACACTGCATACTGTAAGCAGTGAGATCTCACAGATGTACATTAAAAGTAAGGTGGGTTTTCTTGGTGGTAATCATATCACCAGCTGAAGTCTTTGCCAAATTTTTGTCCGGACTAGGAAAATGCCTCTGCAGCAGGCCTGCTTCCACCAACATGCTTTCATTCAAGTGAAAAAGCCTAGTTAACCACACATGAAGTACCACATATTTCTATGCCACAGCTAAGTGCCCTCTCTCCACTCTCCAGCACCTTGTAGGTCGGCTGTTGCCCCTGTTTTGCAGTTAGTGAAAAGTAGTGATATCCAACCTTTGGGCCATGGCAATATGCAGCCCATTAAAACTGTTCAAGTAAACCACAGCCTGCTCCTACCTTTTTCTCCTGTCCCTTCCTGTTTCAGGAAGGTATCTCTAGGCAAACCACACTCTCAAACCTACAGTCTCAGTGAGCAGAGGTCACGGTGTTGGGTGAAGGAGTCATGGTCAAGTCACAATGGGGAACAGCTGCATAAGCCTCTGACAAATGTGGCCCCCTGGAAGCTGCACTATTGCTTCCCTGTCAGGACCAGCTGAATACCACTGTCATACCACAGCATCCGGAAATATTAGTACTTGTTCTCCATGCTAAACTTAGAAAGCTGACAGCTGGTTTTCACCACATCACAAGAATAAACCAGTGAAAACCATTCCCATGTCTTGCTGCCAAAAATGAGGATGAGGGTAAGAGCAGAAGGTGTCCACAGCAAAAGTGCCTCTAAACATTTGCAGAAACATCTTGAGATTAAGTAGAAAAAATTACATTTGTATTTTTTCTTGAATTTCTGCCCTACCCCTCTAATGTTGTTACTAAATTCTGTTTAACATTTAAAGTTCCTTGCTCCCACTATATTAAGTTATATTAAGTTAAACTGTATTTTAACATTTAAAATATTGAATTCTAGTTTAACATTTTCACAAAAGGCTTTCAATAGCATGTAAAATCTGGAGTATTAGAGAATTAATTAATATCCACTTATGAAAGACACTGTTTTTGGCAAAAAACTTAGATTTCTATTCAGGTAACCTTCTCCAATGAAATTATCTTCAAAATGTTAGATGATTCTAAAATTAAAAAGCTTTAGATTATGTCAAAGAAAAAAGGACATAGACTGCAAACAAATGAGTATGAGAATATATATTCATTGGTATCTCTATGAAGTAAAGTCACTAAAATAGACTTTAGTCACCTGTACATTTTTTTTCAAGGTATAGAATGGCCTGATAGTGAATGCTCACTCGACACTAGAGATGATTTCCAGTTGGTGTTTTCTTTTGCTACTTCCTCACAACAGTTTCAAAAGATCTGAGATGCAGTTTGGCCACTGGAAAAGCCAAAAACAAAATACAGATCAGTATTTATGGGACTTCTGCACAACTCTCAGATGTCAGAAAATTTGTAGCTATGACAAGGAATTAAGATGTTCTCCTATAACTGACCACGTCACCATGTTTTTGCAGTGGATACTAGCAAAAGCTAATGAACAGTGCAAAACAGCATCACCCTGGGATTTTTACAAGGCTACATTTCTTCTCCACCTGATGGATGTGACATCTGAGCCATTCCAGCACAAAGGTTCTAAAAATGCATTTTATAAATAAAAAACGTTCCTATTGGCTCACTTCATCTTGTTGTCTGGTTTTGGTTTCATCATGGTAGTGGAAAAGAGAAGTGCTGCATTCCAGTTTTACCTTGCATTTTCCTTCTTCCACTGAAAAATTCCAGTGGCATTTCTGCAGTATGAGGCCATAGTTCCCTACCTCCTTTTGAAGCTGTTCTGAGATGCACTGGCATGAACTGCTGCAATGCAAAATAGGATGTATTTCCTCTGTACCCACAGTGGGATATCGACCCAGATTCAACCTCCATTTGACAGGAATGGATACCAATTCCAGCTCTCCCAGGCTTACCCGACACTGCAACACTGCACAGTAGGATGCTACAGCTTGGACATGGACAACAGCAGAAACAGAAAACATTTTGAGAAACCCATATATCTGGTATTTAGGTGATATATATTTTAGGCAAAATATACCCAGCTGGAAGTGGAATCTGCTATTTTTTCTGGTCCATTTCAAGTCAGTCACCTGGACCGTAACTAACAACCATCTCCAGGTCTTCCTGCCATCCTCCTACCACTCTTATTTCCATAGGAAATATATATATTTTTATATACAGGACTTATATAAAAAAAATTTGGACCCTTATATAATTGACATTCAACTCTTCACAGAGGGGGAGGATATAAAAGCCACACTTGGAATCTTCTATACTACAAACCCAGAATCATTAGAAAACTTTTTTTAAAATGTGAAACTCCATTCCTTTCAAAATAACTAAATAACTAAACTTCCTTCAACAATGTAGACTTCTAAAATATAACTTACATTCTTTCAGAGCTCAGGTTAAACAAATCAGGTAGTTTGGTGAAACTGGAGTGCTTCTGGAGTTGGTAAGTGGGAAAAAACCTATAAAGTGAAGCTAATGTCAGTTGTATGTTGAGCATGCATCTTTGTATTCAGACATATAATATTCTAATAATTTCCAAATACTTAATGGCTAACACCATTAGAAAACTCCAGGTACTGGTTTCAGATTAAAGCTAAAAAAAGAGATATTTTTTGACAATTATTTTCTTCAGATTTAATATTTAACTCAGGAAAACAGTTTTTGTTTTATGGGGCTTTTTTACCCAGGACTTAGCAACATAAAGAGAAGTTGTCCTTTCAAAGTATGTTAATTACTTAATGCTTTGTGGCAGAAGGAATTAAAGGAATGATGGTAATGCTCGACACTACCCTGAGAACTAGAAGTTCGATGATGCACAGCAGAAGGGATGCACTCATTTTCAAAGAGGATCTGGCTCAACACCAGTCTGGAAAGTGTTGCATATTCAATAGAGTATCAGTTTTTCTCCCAAGTAAGTTCCCAATTCCACAAAGCATATTTTAAGTGTGTTTTGGATTGGTGCCCCTATACTTAAGTATCTGCTTATGTAGAAATGCTTATGGACTAAGTCATTATATGTATAGAAGGTGGAACTGAATAATAGTTATGTGTATACAGTGACTTGATTCAAAAGCTGAAAGGAGGAAAGAAAACAAGCAGAAAAAACAAAAATGAGGAGAGAAAAACTGTGAAGATCTGAGATGCACCTCTTTTGCTGAATTAAGTTTATAGTCTGAAAATTATACCATTCTCATGGCAAAAATCCATTTCTTACATAACAAAACCAAGAGTCTCTGTTTTTGGAAAGTATTCCACCATTCTGTGCTCCTACAGAGAAAGACAGATTTATAGATGTGTAAACAGATCTCAGAAGCAGTGATTGCTCAGCCAACCACTGGACTGGTTTGCACAAAATCACAGGTATAAATTTATATAGCATTTTGGAATATTTGGCACAGTGGACTTTTGTGCCTCTCTGCAGTTGAAAGCCCTGCTGAAGAAGAATGAGAAACAGGCCCTTAGTCTCCTCTAAGAAGAATTTTAATGTAAAACATGTAAAACATGTCACATGTCATATCACCAGAGGCTTAGCATGTTCTCAGCTACAGTACCACCAGTTTTAATGTCATCACATGTAAGAAAAACCTTTAATTAGCATAGCTGAGAAAGCAATGCAAGAGGTCTGGAAGGGTTATGAAGTTTGCCTGCTTTTGGTTCACTCTAGACAGCAGCTGAGAAGCAGAACTGGCAAATACGGGAGAGAAATAAAGATGAGGGGGAGAGAAGAGAGTAAGAACAAAGGATATGAAAAAAAACATAACACCAAAGAGAGAGATTAAAACCAGATGAGAATCCTCATCATCTGAAATCTAATTTATATCAGTGTTTCAAAATGAGTCAGTCTAACTGGGGCAGCAAGCAGAGAAACAAAGAAAAGCAGAATGTAATAAATATTTTATTACATTAATCATAATAAGCTGCACTTTAAGTCTTGGCCAAAGCATATTCTTAAATCAAGCTGAGAATGTGAGCAGTTTCAGACTTAAGAGCATGAGGCCCACATGACTGTAATTAACATAATAAATCATACTGTGAAACTCTCTACGCGGGCTGACAGCATTTGGTTGATATATTGCTTATTAAAGACTGCAGATATTTTTCCTCTATTTTATTAAAGTACCATTGGTAGGGAATCAAAAAGTACCCTTTTCTATTCTGTCTGAACTATATACTAGTTCAGCCAGAGGAAGAACAAATGTGTTCGAAGGTCACTGCCATTTATTTCTAGTAACAAAGGTTGCAGCACATGCACCATGAAGAATTGCATTTCACTATTTTTTCTTTCATCTTCTTTAACTTACCAAAGTATTCCAACTGCCTTTGTTAGAGATCTTGATGTATCATTTCTGAAATTCTCTTTTGGTGATTTTGCCCAGCCAGACCAATTTGGTTTTACCTTTCACTGTTTGTTGTCCAGTAGGAGTGAAGCAAGCTACAAACTCATAAACTCTATTAAAAGCTCACCATTTATAAACATGCGTAAGGAATTCCCAAGCACACTTTTAACACTTATCTTTGTCTTCACTGGCTCAGAAAGCAATATCTGAGGAGCAGCTCTTTACACAGTTCTCCAGAGAGAATGAAGTTTAACGCTTCAAGTGAAACAGCTTTTAAGGTGGATTTTTAGCTTTTCTGTTTTGTGCCAAGTCCTCTCCTCCTCACACTCTAGAAAAAATGACAGCTATGAGCTTTATTTTAACCTTTACAAAGACAACTCTCATCACAATAAAGGGATGGAAGTTTAAAATGGAAAGGTTCTACAAGACTGGGGAAGACTCAAAGCTGGGCAGAGGGCAGATATATGAACATATCCCAGCTTTCAGGAGGAGGACAGCCTTCAAGTGTTAGATACTGTGATAGGCAGCCCACAGATGTGAGCACAGTTAGGGTGCTCATGCATCCTGGCTGACCAGAGACCACTTTATTCCAGACTGGCCATGGCATGTCCAGGCATTTGCCAAGACAAGGACTCCCAGGAGGTGCAGGAGCAGATGGAAATTTTGCACAGTGAGGAGACAAACTTGCAAGAGAAGCACATTCATCAAGAGCCAGACTGTTGTTCATGGCACAATTAATTTCTTTCTGTCCTCAAATACATGTTTAAAACTAATTTATCATGGTTTGACTGAGTAAATATTTAGTCACATTTTGCAGCTCCACTTGAGTAAAGTCTCTTTAAGTAAAATGAGGAGTTTCAGATGTTTTCTAGCTGTGTATACACTCAGGAGAGTATACACAAATTACACACCTCTCTGCTGATCAGAATATTGTTATCATTTCTCTTCTGTACTTACACTGTCAAAATTTTCCTGTCAGGATTGTTTTGTTATTTCCATAAAAATAATTTGTTCTTCTATATAGGATATAAACAATCAGGTCCCCTGCTACTGAATGAGTTCATACCAAAACTGACACAAACCAATTAACATAAGAGGTGACATAGGTTATAGTTTAATGGATATAATCGTGGATGTGTTATACATATACATGGCTATTTTAATATGCACCAGCACAATAGACAGTTTGATGTATTTAAAAATTCTGTAAGTGAATGGTAAATGGGACAAGTTATTGCCAAACTGTAAATTTTCTGAGGACTATCTTAAATCAGGAGGGAAAACAGAGGCATAAAGCAAATTCTTTATACAGAGAAGAAAAATAAAATGTAAATCTTTTAGCAAAAAACCAAAGTGTCTATCAGCATATAGGCATGAATACTGTTCTGTAACACTAAGAATAGTGTTCCTGTTTGCTATTTTGTTTTCTTGGATTTATAATCATAAGAGAAATTAAGTCCCAAACAAATGGCAATGCTCCATCTGCCAAGAGCAAAGGACAGAAAAAGGACAGAAAAAAAGCTGGCACATCAACATAACTGAAGGATAGAGCCCATAACAATCAGAAGAGTGCTCCAAGTTGTGGACAAAATGAAATTACTCCCATAAAAAACCATCAATGCTTCCCTGGCTCATCCATACTGTGCTTGACCAGTCACAGTAGGAAAGCAGAGGCACATACCAGGGAAGAGAAATGAGTGTAAACAGAAAACCAAAACAAGCTATTCAAGGATCAGGGATGAACATCCTTATTTTTCACAGGCCTGATCTTAGGGTACATGTTTCCTGACTGAAATAATACAGCAATACAGCACATTCAACTGTTGCACTGGGGTGATGTGACCTGGGGTAGAATAGCTCAGAATACATTTCTTCCTTCTCTGAACAAAACAGAAAAACAGCTTTTTTCTTTCATTTTTCCCTTCCCAAGTACAAATCAGAAAGCAGTTTATTAAATATTATTAATCCATTGTTGTATGGTTTCAAGTTATGTTTATGTCATGAAGACCAATGAAGTTAATGAAAAGCTGTAACAGTGCAGTGTCACTGTGATAGTCACCCTCAGTTCAATAAACAGGAACACATGCAGAATTTCTCTGTGGTCATGTGCATTCACTGTTCAATTAAAGGAATTAGCAGGTATATATTTGAAGTAAGATGCAGCCAATGCACTTAATGATCAATGTATAATTAAGCAAAGTTTTAATAAGACAAAGTTTTCATCAGACTCAGCAAGGTCCTCTGCAGCATTTTTAAGAAGACATATAGAGGAAGCCCTGCCCCCACTCCCACCAGAGGCAGGATTCAGTGGGAACCTTGACCAGGGAATTGCTATGTCTAAAATATTGGTGTGATCAGCAGCATCCTTGCATTTTTAAAGGGCAGTATTGCTTAGCTCCAGACAAAGCTAGACTTATTTGGGAAATAAAAACACGGCTCTGCCCAACCATTCCACAGAGGCCATCAGCCCTCCAAGATGTTCAAAACAATCAGTGCTAAAAGCAGCTTTTCTGTGACCATTCTGTAGAGTGCTTCAACAAGAAAGAATCATAAGGGAAAGCAGGCATTACAGTTTCTCTCTCTTGAGGCTTTGATTTAATATCTTGTTTTAACACTTCCTGGAACGGGCATATGCTTCATTTAAGCATACTTTATCAAAGAAATATAGATTTCATCATGTTTCAGTGCTTCCAGGATCTCAATGTTTTAGCAAGCACTGCTCTGTGCTGTGCCAGCCATGATAAAATACCTAAAATATCATCATGCTTCTGTTTTCTTTTCTGGAAAAATTCAAACAAGGAATTCTGTATGATTTCTGCATTCCAAATTTTCATCTGGCCCTGTTTAGTGAAGCACCAGCCTCAAACAAAGTAGAAAATCACTCTCAGAAAGTGTCCTGATCTAAACCATCAAGCCCTGTGTTCTCTTTTTCTCCCACCATCCCATCTGAAATGCAAAAGTAAAGTGCGTGTCTGAAGCCTTTCCAGGGTCAGCATCTTTCTTGGCTCCTGTGCTGCATCTCCTCTGCAGATCCAAATCTGACTCTACCTAGTTTCTCTTTTCTTGAGGACTCACAAATCACAAGCTGAAAATAGTTCCAAAATTAAACAATTGCAAAGATCACACAAAGGAACAGATCTCTGATCAAAAGCACTACGTTAAATAATCTATTTCCTAAAATTAAAGTGATGTTCAGTACAGATGTGTCCCATTTTATTTGGTTTTTTCCTACATTTTCAGGACAGCTGGAATCAGCAGAGCCATTATTTCTTCTTTTATATATCAGTATCATAAAACAGAGCACTTCACACAAAACAGTTGCCTATTTAAGGACACCCTAGAGAAAGGGAGAACACAGCATCTCAATCATGCTGGTTTGCAAAAATGATTGTTTTCTACTTTTCACTTGTGCATCCTATTTTTTGCTTTTCTGAGTTTCATTTTAGTGTAATGGGGGGACAGGGTATGTTTCCAGGTCTGAAATGAACAGTGATGCTCCAGAACACAACCATTCATTGAAATGGGCAGTTTGTCCTCTGGTATGGCATACCATCTTCCTTAGTACTATTTGTGCTATGGCACTTTAAATGAAAAATATATATTAAAATGAAGAGTCAATAATTCTCAGGGATGCAATCCCTCTATTTAGAACCCCAGTGAATATTCTCAACTGTTTGTCAGCTTGAACTTGTGCTTTACAAAATTAATCCTCAAAAACTTCTGGGGTCTGGCTGCAATAGTCATGTCCCTCCTAGATGTAGGCAAATAACTTTCACAGAATGCATGGAAATGATCATTCTTTCACACTCCTCCATTACAGAGGATCAATAGACTTACACATCTTTTATTGCAGGAATTCAAGAGAAAGCCCTTCCACAAACATCTCCCACACAAATCTACTTTCAGAATGAAAACTCATGAATGGTTTACTCCAAGAAGTGTATACATCTGTATCTACACCTGTATCTATGTATCTCCAGTAATACTACTGCCAGGAGATGTCTCTTTTTGCTGCAGGTAGTTCCACACGGAGGAGGTCCATGCTAAAAAAAGGAAACAAGCCCTGACATTAAGGAAAGTAGCAACCTAATCTTTTGCATGCAGAGCTGTTGTGATAAACACGTAATATTTAGGACAAACTCTACATGACAAGTCCATTGGTGATTATACAGAAAGACTGGCATGGGCTTTCCAGGTTTGAAAGAAATTTTCACTAAAGAAAATACATGTGAAGTCATGAAAGTTAATAGGTACATTTCTTAAGCACAGTGAAAATCTAAAGATACTGTAATAATTTATCAGTTTTCATTTCTGTGTTCTCCTGCAAAAATTACTACCTTGATTAGTGCCTTCCATAGAAACAGCTTCATAAACAACTCTTGTATTAGAGTTGTTAGTACTATAGGTTCATTTCTGTTTTAAGAATGTTTTTGTCATGCAGTGCATCCAGATGATAAAAGCAATTATATGACTACTATGTGACTACAGCAAGGCTACACTTGTCCTCTTTGTGCTACTGTCCTGCTTTTAAATAGATCTTCCTTGTAGTATTGTAAAGATAACTAATCATTATCTGGACTTCTAGAATAAAGATGTCCAGCTAGACTTCAAGAATACAGCCCCCAAAACATTAGATTATAATTTAACAGCATTTGGATGCAGACAATTGAGAGTAAGAGTGGGCTGCCAAATCACTTCTGCAAGATCAAATGATGAATCAAGTCAATAGCTTCCTTTTTCTGATATTTAAAAGTATAAGGATGTAATTTTATTCTTCTAAATAAGCCAGGCCCTAGCAACTTAAAAAAGAAACAAAAGTGCTATATTTTTAGTGCATTTACTAGAGTGGCAATAGATACCAGTTATGGGACCTGAAGCGTCACCAGTGGACTCTGAACTCTTCAGTACAATACAAAGAGAAGAGACTGCCTCACCCCTACATACATTTTAGTGTTCACTTGACCACATTCAGCAGCATATGTCCCTGGAGACAGGCTTCAAGCAGCCACTTTAGCCAAAACTCATCCACCTTTGTATGTAAACTACAAATAGAGACTGATTAACAGTTATTTCAGTGTTCTTGGAAGAAGTTTATTTAAATAAGAGTTCTGTAACTTTCTTTTGACATGATTATATTTCTTGTGCTACTTTCATTCCTGGCATGGTTCCGCTGAGCTTGAAATAATGACAAGGATTGATTTTGCCTTTATGCTTTATAGACACCCCTAAAAAAGGCGTTATTTTTTCTTGTTTGCACTTCTTCGGATTGTGTGAGGCTGACACCTTTTTTTATACATAAACAGTGATTTAGAAGTTAGAGCTAAATCTAGTCAAAACTGTTAATTCATAAGGCGTGAAGAGACTCCTTTCACCTCGATGTTTTGTAATGTTTTGATGCTCATCCAACAGCTCCTAATCCAAGAATCTTATATGAGGATCTTGGTTCCCATTTAATTTAAACTCACACCATTGCAGAGAGAAAGAAGGGGGGAAGGGAGAGATTCTACTTCTGATTGCAGAGAAATACTTAAAATATTCCACTAAGAGCTCTATAACAACAAGTCCCAGATGCACTCCATTTTATGTTGGTCATGCTCAGACAGAGACTTATATGAACACCTGTAACCTACAGGGATGTGCACACTGAGAGCAGAGTAAGAGTCAACCCATGTTAGGTGCCAATTGTGAAAGGCTGCAATCCTGCTTACACTTTCCAGTTATGAGAGCACAGGAACAGAACTACATCTTTGCCTGACTTATAAGTCCAAACCAACTACCTGGCATTGATCTGTAATCCTGACATACCAGTTACAGAAAGTAAAAGAACTGAGAGGGTCTCAGAGCCAGGAAGGCTAAGCACTTCCCTCAGCACAGACCAGCATCCATTACACACAGCACATTCAAATACAGTTTCTGTTTGATAACCACAATGCCAGGACAGTGAGCATTGACTTCTGGCTATGAGAAGAGAGATGCTTGTGGACAAACTCTTTCTCTTCCAAACTCTGAAAATGCCTGTACATGTAAAACAAGGAGTCAGGTGAGTTCAGTGATGGATACACATGAAGGGACTGTGATGTTACATACAGAACGTAATCTGCCACTTCTCTGACAGAAGCAACAACCCCAGTCAATACATTTAGATGATTTTTTATTTTGCATCTCTACTTACAACTCTGCATTCTCCACAGTTTGTACACAGGGGTTGGATATCTTTTTTTTTTATCACAGGACTCTGTTCCTCAATTTATAGTGATGCACTAATGTTGAATCAGAAATGTCCTGCTGTACTGTCTTGTTAATACAAAACACATCTTCAGCTTCAGTATTCAAGTGGCAATTGAGTATTCTTCATAAATTCTTCAACAATTCTCTTTACAAAGTAAATCCTACAGCTCTCAAAATCAAAACTTGTATTCATTCAAAATAAGCTCTGTCCTTGTCTGAGCCACAGTCTCCCTCCACTGCCTTCTGCAATAACACCAGATTGTTTCCATTCCTGGTTTCAGACATCCAAATGTCACTAATTGCTCAAGGCTGCATGTAGTACAACATAAAGCATCATGTTTCTTACTCATCTTTTATCTCCATGATGTGATCTACCTTGCCTTTGCTGGTTCTTGAACATTAAAACCAGCCCAATTGTTAGCAGAAACATAGGACAAAAGAGGTGGTTTGAGAAGTAGAAATTGCAGAAATTCCCTGCTCTCCACCACCACAAAAATTCTCCTAACACATGCAGGTCCACTCAGTTTTTCCAGAATTAGAAAAAGGACTAAATAATACCTACATGCATTCTTAGAAGAAAAAGAAAAATTGAAGGTTTTGCTATTAGAAAGGCAGAGTAAAATCTGAAAACTCACAGATGAATGTCCACTTATTAGTGCTGAAATTTAACAAAAAGTAATTCAGTATATTCCACAGTGCTTAGATGGGCACCTAAATACAAAAATCAGTGTTAAACCTAACTGAATCTTCATCAGGATGCCACTTCTCTTTTGAGACATGAAAATATCTTTGCAAGGTCCCTGCTTACACATTCAGTTGCCACAGCTTAATCAAAGAGAGTAAATGAGAAAAAAAAAAAAAGGCACGTTTGAAAGAGAGACTAGGAGACTAGTCCAAGAGCTTCAAGTGGCTTAAACTGGCCTAAACTAACATATATCATCAGGATTTTTGATTTCATGGATAATCTCACTCAGACTTTCATGATCTATCAGATTACCAAGCATGGAAACTATCAGCTGTGTCTGGTAGAAATGCAAGGCTATGTCACTTCAGCTGAAGCTCAAGTAGTATTTCTTGCTGGTTAGATTGCAGCCTTTAATCATAGCTTAAATAAGGCCTGAGTTCAGTAGACCTTAGACCTTACACCATCAGTTCTAATGGGACCAGGAGCAAGCCTTCAGATATTGGAGGCAAGGCAGAATTTAAATCTCTGCTCACTTTCAACTAAACCTTTGTTTAGTCAAGCAGGCAGTCTGTAAATTAATAAAAGCTCTAGGCTTTTTGATAATTATATTATATTAGTTCCTGCATTTTTTTAACATCAGAATGTAAAAGATTCACATCTGTCTGTCTAGGACAGAAAAATTTTTACACAGGATAGATAAATATCCTCTTGTAGTTCAATATTGCTCAAATTTTATATCATGCACCACTTCCAGTACATCATTCTTTGTTAGGAGACAATCTAACAAAATCACTGTACATAGGCAACTACCCTAATCTAGTATTTAATCAAGCCTCCACATTTTTCCTGTAAGAATATACAAAAAATTCAATTTCCAACATTGCCCACCTTTTTACAACTTGAAGATTGAATAATGCCAGCACTTCTTTCCCAAAGGAGAAGGCTCTATGGAAATGGGGGACTTTACTCGCGTATCAAGTTTTAGTCAGATGTCAATCACTTTATCCTCATTAAAACACCACAACCTCTGAGTAAAATAATAGCATGTGACAACAACACTGTACCAGTCTGAGGAGAGGAACTGTGTAATGCTTTTTTGGAACAGCACAAGAAATTTAATCACTGAGAACATAATTTAATTTGGAATGGAATAATTCCATTTGAAATGGAACTTGGACAGCACTCTGAGAACCCCTTCACTGTCTATGCAAAAAGCACTTTGAGATTCTGTGGGTTGATTTAGGCAGTTGGTGTAATCCACATACAATCCCACTTGCCCTCAGAGTGAGAAACTAGACATGGACCACTCCTGTTTTTGAAACTATATAAATGTGAAAATGCTGTGCTGCGTCCATTCCTATAAGGTTTAACCCTGCGCAGTAACAACTGCTGACCTTGTCAGGCTTCTGAGGACCTGGCAAAAACAGTTGGAAGGAGCTTGGATTTTTTTAATAGATCTGTTGAAAAAGTCTTCCATATAACACACACCTAACGTGGAAACATTCTGCTTAGGTTTGTCTCCCATTGTCCCAGACTGCAAGTTTGAGACTGAGCAAGTTGCAGAGGCAGGTTGGTAGAATACAGGTCTACATATAGCAGTGATAGGTTACAAACTGAGGAAGGCAGAATAAGTACATTTAACACATAGTTTGGGTTGACTGCCATCAGATATCCCACGCTTCTCATATTTAGCAGAGCAGAGCTGGTTATAAACCAGATGGAGTCTTGCAAGGGAATTTCCACGAGGAATGTTACATGACAGGACTACTGCAAAATAACATCTCAGAGATGAAGTCATGCAAGAAATGGGTCCCAAAGAAGAAATTCTTTTGTTGTAACTAACACAATTATCATATTTTCAAATTTCTAATGCTTTGTAGGGCTTTTCTTAATAAATTTTCTTAATAAAACTGTGTATTTAACTTTGTCTGTTTTTTTAACTGGCTAGAAGAACAGGCTCTTGCCAGTTGATAGATTTACTAGTGTTCAACCAGATTTCAGGATGTTGAAGTTAAAATAATGGGTTTTAGCTCTTACAGTACCCACCACAGGAGCTGCATATAGGCAGTTTTTGCCCTTTCACTGTTTGTTTGTATTCTGCCTGACCAGGTAATCCAAGGCTGAATCGGCAAGGGAGTAGATGGAGAACTTGCTCTTGCCTCATCTCCTCCTGGGATGGCACCACTACAGAAGAAGTTGGAAAAGTGAGAATTGTCTGTTCTCAGGTCCAGAGGGAGCTGACAAGTCTGCTCAATAAACAGATTTCCACCTCCTTTTGAAGACCTGTGGCTAGCAGTTATTCTGCACATGGGATAATCACTCAGCATAAGTCAGCTGGTTTAACATGTTCTTTATACAGTAATGTTGATCTGTTCGTGCCAATTCTATGTGCTTTGGCAGGAGATGAGAAAAATTATGGACATGGTATATGAGAACTTTCACTGGGAAAATGGGAAAAAAATAATTTTATCATGGTTTGAAGTTTTAGCAATTTCATGGTTAAAGTTGTACTTATATTTCTTGTGTCCACAGACTGCTCTGATTTACAGGTAAAGATTTACAGAAGCAACAATCTCTCTGCTGGTACTCTCCTTTTGCCTTTCCAGATCCGACAGTACTCATCTGACACAGAAAAGGCAACACCAAACTCCCCAGCTCTAGGCTGCACTGGCTGAGACCGCTTCTCTCTGGTTCATCAAGAAAGTGCATGGCCCAGTTCATGTCCTCCCTGACCCATGCACACAGCAAGGTCACTGCATGCTCTCTTCCATGACACAGCTGTACCCAAAATGGACCTTAAAAACCACTTTGCCTATGGCTGCAGTACACTTTCTCATGTGTATTTAGCTGAGATTTTCTGAATCCTCTCAGGTGACTTCTATACCTACTGACTTACGTGCCAGCAGGACCCTGATGCAATACAGCACATACGCCCTGGCTGTACCCTCACTGAATCAGGTCTGGGGGCCACCCCCAAAATGCCACCACCCCTCCACTCCCGCCCAGTGTCCTACCTGGCATCAGCTGCGCCGCTGCCTCAGGGGTGGTGGTGGGAGCGGCGTGGGGCTGCTGCTGGCTGGAGCTGACCTCAGGCTCGGCGCTCACCGAGGGCGAGCCAGCCACCTCACTACCCGGGGCCAGCTGTGGGATGGACGGGAGGGTCTCCTCAGCAGCGGGTGGCTCTTCCTGACCAGGCAGCTGCAAGGCTGAGAGGGGGATGCTGATGGGTTTCCCAGCGGTGGTGATGGCGTTGGAGCTGCTGGCTGGCACCTGCAGGGCAGCCACAGGGCCACCGCCTGCCCCCCGTGCCGGGGAGGCCAGGGGTCCCCGGGGTGGCCGCTGCGTGGCCATGCGGGGCGGGCCAGGCGGGGAGGCGCAGGGGCGCTGCGGGTCGGGGTCAGGGCCTGCGGCCGGCTGGGACACGGTCCTGGTGGGTCCCAGACAGGAGGGCCCAGCCGCGGGCTGTGGCTTGGGCTTGGACATCTGCGTCAGGGCCAGGGCCGGCCCATCGGCGCCGGCCGTCAGCTCCGCGTTGGCCACTATATAGTAGTCCTCAGGGAGCTCCTGCTTGATCTTCTTGAGGAGCACATCACCACCACCCTCATCGACAGACTGCGCCTGGGCCTGGGCAGCGGCAGCCGGCCGCTTGCGGGGGCCGGTAGGAGCCCGGTGTGGGTGTGGCTCGAAGTCACTGTCGTCGTCGGTGACAGAGGACTCACAGACCATGTCGAAGAGGGTGGCCTCATCCTCATACTCCTCCACAGGCTCACCCAGCTCTGACGGCTCACTGCAGTAGGAGAAGTCGCAGGAGTCACGAGTGCGGGTGCAGTCCAGCTTGGCCTTCCCTGGCCGGCCTGGGTAGCGCTCCAGGGGGCTGGCCTGGGCCTCTGATGGCACCCCCAGCATGCTGGGGCTGTCTGAGTTGAAGCTGCGGCTGTCCTGGAAGCAGACACGCTCCTGGGAGCCGGCCCGGCAAGTGGCGGCCAGGGGCCAGTGGTAGGCATGGCCAGCACTACAGCCCCACATGGCTGTCAGGTTGCCATGGGCCCCCTCAGAAAGCAGGTGCTTGAGGTTGGGGATGAGGCTGCAGATGGTCCCATGGCTGTGGGCCCAGCTCACCAGCTTGGAGAGATTTTCGGAGGAGGTGTGAAGGCAGTCCTCCATGGTACAGGATCAACAGCGCCTGGCCCCTGGGAAGTCAGCTGAAGACACGGTTCAGATCACAGGATCCTGGCACTGATGGTTGTGTGTTGCCAAGCTCATATTTACCTCTCACCTGCAGAGAGACAGAGCAAAACCCCACTCTTCAGCACTCCCAAAGCATGACCACATTTGCATGGGAAAATTAAACTTCCGTACACTCAGCTAAACCCATTTTACTCTTACCTCATGCCCTTCAAAACATGTCTCAAAACTACACCTGATTTTAAGCAGCCTCATTCCTCATTCTCAGAACATCTCCGCAATACACAGCTAAAGAGAACACTCTTTTACAAACAAGGCAATTCAGTATCAGTGGCAAAATGATTAGAAGCTTAAATTTCTGACAAAATATAAAAGCAGCCCAAAAGATGGTGATTGTGTGTTCATACCTAGGAAATGAAAATGAAACAAAATCTTAAAACATACTATTAATCTGGAACACCAGGGTGGCAATCAAGCACTAGCTTTTACTGGATCTGAAGAAACTGTGAAGTTTTACATAATTTATGCACATTTCTCAACTGAATAAAGTATCTCCTTTTCAACTGAATTTAAGAGGTATCAAAAGGAAGGCTTGAAACTTGAATTTTCAATACAAGGAATAAGGAAACAAGCTCATCTTTCATTGTTCTATACTGATAGTCATCAGGTGCTCAAAGGCTTAAGTGACTCTTAAAGGACCTGCAGGACTTAAGCCATAAACTTCCTTTGACACTTGACATTTTGCTTTTTTTCTTTCATACTGTCTGTTTTCCAACACCTAAATCATGATTCAGTTCAAGAAAACTTTTGCTATTTCCACCAAAAGTATTTAGAAATTTGCAGTACAAGATGACAGCAAAGTATGCGTGTCTCTTTGTGTACACCTAATGACAGAGAAGTCCTCTCCAATGACAGCTGGAGGGACAGCTGAAGTATCCATGAACTTCTCATTTCTGCAGGTCTGTTTGGAGGCTTTCCCTAAGCCTCTCTCTGCTGTGCTTTGTGAACATGAACTGCAAGTCTTGGAATTCCTGTTCTCATTTCAGTTTTGTTTTCATATAGGCAGGAAAGCCCATTACATTTTTCCCACATGAAATGCAGTATTCATGGCAATGTTACACCTACTTTTACTACTTCTCCTCTTCTAAGCATGCTTCAAGCATTTCAGATGCAAAATGAATTGCATCAAGGCTCAAAAAGACAGCCACACGGTGGCTAAGTGCCCCTGGGGAATGTTTTCCCTAAAATCAACACAAATTACTACCTGCCTACCTAGCTGCTCCTCAGCATCACCTGTCGCCAGTTACCTGCAGTGTGTTTGTTCTGTGCCAAGGGAGGTGAGGAGCCTGTATTTCAATGATTTTGCAGCTTGCACATCCCTGCCCACCCACTCCCATTCACCAGGGTTGGTCTGCGGAAACCAAAACTGGAAATAAAATAGGCAAGTACTGCCTATGATTTTCCTCACAAGGCTCCTCCTGGGTTTTTCCACCCACCTACTCTGAGTCTTTGGTGAGGTCAAGAATGGAGCCAGCATCGGAATTTCTATAAACTTTGCAGATTTCTAGGTATTTTTTCAACATCTTTGAAATTAAGCATGGAAGGAAAAAGCACATCATTAGGAATAAAATTGTGTAAAATTCAAGCTTGTTTTTGCAGTAGCTCAAGCCAGAGTGCATGCACAGAGAACAGCTGCAATACCTTGAGTTCCAGCCCACATGCAAACAGATATCTCAGAGCATCACCTGCAACACAATGTCTCCTTGCATGGAGTACACGGAGTGCATCTATTAAGTATAATAAATGCAGAAGGTCCCCAATTTGCAAGTCTTTCAGGCACTGGAGAAGACCTTCTTTTTCAAACATACAACTTTTAAATATCTAAAATGTCTTTTTTGTTATATTTTGTTATTTTTTTAAAAGCTTTTAAAAATCACTCTTAACAGGTGTCAAAACCCTGAGGCATCCATATTTCTCCTAAGAGATATATTCAAAGATATGTACTGACAACGTACCCTGCCACAGCAGAAACACTAAAACACAGGAAGAGGAGCACCATACTCATAGCATGGCAAAGAAGACAATCTGGAAAATGAACAGGGGAAAGGAGGGAGAGCTAAAGTCAGCAATACAAGAAGAAGCTGCATCTGTGTAAGCCTTGTGCGGTATCACGGAGCTGCTCAGTTGCCACACAACCAGGACTGTGTCTTGGGAAGACAGAAAGCCTCTTTGGCTGAAGAACCGCTTTTCCCTTAGGGAAATGAGATAAGATCTGCCACAGTCTGACTGTCATGGCCAAGATTGTTTGTGCAGTTACTCAGAAGCACTGTGTCTTCATTTTGCCAACTGCAACAGAAGTTGCCAATGGCACTTTGGCAGGGAGGGAGGGACTCATGCTGTAGAAAGCACAGAAAATGCATTATTATGTCCCCAGTTTTCTGAAGAGTACCTTGTCTGCTCAGTGAGACAGCAAGATCCTGGCTGACAGTCTGCTCTTGCTTTCTAAATCACATTTTAGAGATTATGTAAGTTCTTCATTCAGTCTGGCAAGATCTGATAAGATGACTCATGCTTAATAGTCTGATAACATGATAGCTTTGAAATCATACAGTAACTAGCAAAAACATGAGGTAGCTTCTCATGAAATCAGATCATGAGGTGATCTACACTGTATTTTAACTGCATTACAGAAGGCTTAATCTTCCACAGCACTTTTCTGCAGCTCAGAGCCTACAAATATCTAATTCAGAGTGAAGCATGTCTGGGTGCTGGAAATTCACTGCAGCTATCGAGACCCTCAAGAAAGAGTCGAATTTTAAGGTTTTTTTTAGATTTTACAACCTCACTTACAACGTACCACCATTATTACTAATGTGGGCAGAATGTGTGCTGTGCAAGAAGCTATTGCAAAACCATGCCTTAAGATCTGTTAATGCCATTTGATTTGGGGAAGGCAGTATTTTCTCTGTCCAGAATCAGAGTTTTGCCACTGTACATCCGTTTGATGACCAAAGGGCAATGAAAAATAGCAACATTTAAAGAGTAGTCCTTCTTCATGTTTTAAGTTGGGACATGGCTTAGCTACTTTAATGCAGAAAAAATTCTTCCTGATTTTGCACAGAACAGTAGCAAGAGGCTCTATGTTATGATGCAGAGGAGATGAGCCAGACAAGTCCCAGGAGCAATAAAAATTGGTAGCAGTCTACCATGAACCCTTTCCTTTACTGCATGAAAAGAATGAACAAACTCCACCGGGGAGCAGAGATCTGGCTACCTCAACCACATTTTCTATTTTGGCTCCTTGCACATGAAAGTGATAAAGGGGAGTTTTGGTTAGGAACTTATGGAAGATTCCTCAGGACTAAAAGCACCTTCTGTGATATGGCTCCCTCAGAAAGCAGGCACCAGAGGTGAGGATGCATTGAAGGAACAGAAAACAAAAATGTGGGGTGATACACAGGTGTAGAGTGGTGGGAAGTGGGTGTCCTCCAGCAGTGTCTGTACACTGGAACACAAATTTGGCAGACCAACAGCTCAGGGAGGCTGATGGGTGCATTTTGCTGTAAAGAAGGAAAAAAAAAATCTTGTTGGAATTTTGTTCTCACAGAACTCCAGGTAGTTAGCAATGGATTGCCTTCCCAGGGTAATCTTAGGTAAATTGATTCACACTAACTTGCATCACACATATCTATGTTTAAAATTCTATTACCATTACTGATTATTAGTACTTCCTTGCTGATTTTTTTCAAGGGAATAATATACCCATAACTACATTAACAGTCCTCTTGGAACATGATGCTAAGGGTGATACTACTGAAAATTTTCTTAAAGTTCAAGATTCTCAAGTAAGAATACAATGCAATATTTACTTCTGTTAATAATAAAAAAATAATTGTTCTAATCAGACAGTTGTATAAAAACTAAAACCTGAATCCTAAAACATTAAAAGACAGGTGTAAAAAAATCTGCATTTTACATAGCATGGATTTCAAACTGATCTTACAGCAGATGAAACCTGACTTTTATGTGTTTTTTAAGGAGAAACAGTGTTTTAGCAGCTTCTACATTAAAAAAATGTGAAAGCAGTTGAGCTCTGCTTTCTCATACTTGCAAAAGAAGCTCAGAATATTTTAAATCCTCTGTGTTTTTAGTCTCTCCACCCTGTACAAACCTACTAGGCTATTACTCCATCACCATCTGAAGGGGAAGCATTGCTTCATTTTTTTAAAGACCTACTTTTCCATACTTAAAAGCACTGTGTATTAAAGGTTTGTCCACCACTGTTTAAGTTTCTAATTCAAGATTTTAGCTAATGGACAACACTAGGGCTTATCTTATTACTAGAATTTCTTAAGCCAAATGCTTAGCATTGGTAAATGACTGAGGTCAATAACAGCAGAAATCCAAGTGTAAATTCACCCACAAAAGCAGAGTAGTACTGAAGTCCCCACAAAGGCCTGCTGCAGTCCCACAGGCCCTACTAGCCATCAATCCAGAATCACCTGTATATTTCTCTTTCATAAAGTAAGATGCTGAAGTAAACTCAGCAGGAGCTGCAGCCCCACCCACACAACAGAGCACCCAAAATCACACCAATGCTAATCACCTTCTCTGCTATCTCGTGAGGGGACTCCTGCTAACAGTGGAGTTAAAGTTCAGCCTCTTTGCCCCAGTGTTTTGATTTCTTCACTTATATTGCTAAGAAGGTCATCAAGATGACAAAGGACCAGAACAGACAACAAAAACAGACCAGCAAACTGGAAGGAATGGGAATAGGTTGGGTGCATTTTCTCTGATTTTTGATTTCTGGCATACAAAACTTCCATGTTAACTCAAATATTGAATTTACTTTCTGCTTGATAAAAAGGCTGAAATGAAGCAAGAAGAAGGAAAGAGACAAAGAGAAAGAAAGCAAGCAGAAAACAATGGCATCTTATAGGCAAGATATGAATCAACTCGTTCACCATGTGAGAAAGGGGTTGACTTCCACCTCTGATACAAACTTGCATATGGCTCCTTTTACTTAGGAAGGCCTGTTTTTAATTGAGTGTCTCTTCAGGAAACAAGAGGGCATATATTACGGATGAAAGGATCACAAATCCTGGCAAGCTCTGCAAGCCTGTGAGGTAGTTTGGCAATGTCGTGTATTCTTAAGCTAGTGAGTAATTTCTCCAGCTATGCTCATTTGTAACTTCACACAGTCTCTGGATGATGTCTTCAAGGGAAAAAGAACCTCTCACCTCAACAAAATCACTGTTTTCAACTTATGTAAGCTTATGCTGTTTGTCTGTGATTTTAGCTCTGTAAGAAATCATTTAGAAATAAATAGGGATACACAGTAGGAACAAAACAAAACCTTCATGCTAATTTTCCACCTCCACAATTCTAGGATCCCAAATTTTACATAAATTCAGTCATTTACATGTAGCAAGTGCCTTCCCCCTTCATGTCTCAGAGGTTTTGTGCTTATATTTTGGGTTTTCTGAAATCAGTAGCAGCTCTGCTGCTGAGTAAGCAGGCTTTACTTTCAATGAACCACAATTACAATTCCTATCAATAACAAGCAGCACCAAGAATGCTTTCCTGAGAGAGGGGCTCAGAGGGGAGTAGGAATAAAAAAATAATGCATTTGTTTCTGGACAAGTAATGCACTACTCCATTCAGAAAAATGTCATGGTTGTCTATCACATTTTCTCCACAACACTGCAGCTCCTTCTAAGTTCATGGTTAGTCTTCAGGATGCTTTCCTTGCCAAGTGTGGCACGCCTTCAGCTGCAGCTGTCATCACAAGCCAGAGCAAAGCAGCAAAACCTGTTTGCTGGAGAAACTCCTTCAGCTGGCTGGGACAGCTTTTGTGGGTTTCCTCACCTTTTCATGTGGAAGACTATTATCAGCATTAAGAGCCTCCCAAGGGCCTGCCTCATTCACAAAGTAAAACGATTCATCCATTGACAGCAGAGTTGACTAAATAACAGTGTGGGGGCTCAATCCTTGATCTGAATGTAATGCTACAGGCACCACTGCTTCTATTTTTGTAATCTTTTTCCCCAGCACCTACTAAACAGGATCTACATGAGCCCTGCTCTTGGACAATGTGGCTGAAGGGTCACAGAGACACAAAAAGAGCACCAAAGGAGAAGCAGGTGAAAAGGGACCAGAACAGATGGTGCAAGAAACCTGATCAATCTTACCAAGGTCTTGTACGTAAGAACTTCTCCTATTACTTACATGCCAAAGTCTTAATTAAGCTTCCTGAGACTGACGTATTTGTCAGTCTTTTTTCACCAGCCCATTGTGATTCTTTTGATAACTCCACAGATATGTTAAATCCTTATCATGAATCCCTGACCAAGCCACCCACCCCCTGTGTTGGTGCTTCCCTGTCCTGAATTCCTGTCCTCAGGAACATAGGCCTGATTTGGTTGTTCTCATTTGCAGGGTGTAGGATCATCAGAGAATGGCACAGAAATGTACAGGACTACTTCTTGCTGAGAAAGGTTCTTCCTTCCAAGAACCATGTCTGAAAGAGAAGTGATCTTTCTACAGTTCATTAATGTATCTGTAAAGTTGCTGAGTACCTCCAGCTCCAGAGAAGTCAAATAACTTAGCAGTGCTATGCTTCATCTCTTTTACCCTGTGTCTTCTTTATGCATTCCATAAAGGACATATTCTGCCATGCTCTTCACAGAAGCGCTGTAGCACTAATGTAGTCCTGTAAAATATCAACAGTCCACACTACTTACAACTGAGCAGTGTACAGCTGAAAGCAGGAAATATTTTAGGATTTTGAAAGCACCAAATCCTGCTTGTTCAATTCAGTGTTTAGCAGGTGCACCCCTGAAACTTTCTCTCAAAGCCTCAATGAAACATATCTGATTTTGTTAACAAAGATACTTCTCACTGTGATCGGCAACAAAGACCTGAGAGACAACATGGACTCTGTGGCCTAGCTTAAAAAAACATTGTTCCTTCAGACTGACAAATGAAAGCAAGTTTTAGGACTAGCTGTTCTGTAGACTTACACACTGTTAACTGTCCAGTGACTATTATGTACCCCTGGATTAGTGAGCAGAGAAAAGTGTGGCAAGAGCAAACATTTTCAGTTGTACTCATGTCTTTCTCCGCTAGCAGCAATGGAAATGATGAAGCAAGAATGATGATCAGTGCAAAATCCATCCTGGATTTCCAAGTACTTGGAAAACTGTGTAACTGTGATGTGCATGAATTTGGTTCTACCTTTCACCTAGATTATAATGGGTCTGGCACTGAACTTTTGCACATCTTCAAACAAAATCCATCCTTTTCATAAAGTATCTTTCTTTCAACAGCAAAGGCAAAATGCATGTTTCCACCTCTAACGTTTTTACTGTTGCACTCTTCCTCATTCCTTGAGTACAGGTAGGAACACTGTTGCACAGAAAGAAACAGTTGTGGTGCAGCCAAGTTATCTGCCATCAAATTTGCTTAGCAAAGCTTAATATCCACTGAGTGCAGTAGCCATTGAACCAAGTCCAAAATATCTTTTCTGTGAGGTTGGACTTGCAAGGAATAATGTCACTGCAGCTACTTCCTTTTGGATGAATTTTGGATGAATTTTGGACAGGCTAGATAGATAGGCAGGCTGAGGCCAATTGTATAACGTTCAGCTAGACCAAGTGCTGAGTCCTGTACTTTGGCCACAACAAACCCATATAGTGCTACAGGCTGGGGGCAGGATAGCTGGAAAGCTGCCCAGCAGAGAAGGATCCAAGGATACTGGTTGACAGCAGCTGAACATGAGGCAGAATATGCCCAGGTGGCTGAGAAGGACAATGGCATCCTGGCCTGTATCAGCAATATACAGGCCAGAAAGAGCACATGCCAGCAGGGCAGAGATTATCCCTCCATACTTGGCACTGGTGAGTGCTGTGTTCAGTTTTGGGTCCCTCACTACAAGGAAGACACTGAGGCACTGAAGTGTGTCCAAAGAAGGGCAAAGAAGCAGGGGAAGGGTCTGAAGCACAGGTCTGATGAGAATCAGCTGAGGGAGCTGGGGCTGTTTTAACTTGGAGAACAGGAGGCCCAGGGGAGACCTTATCACTACAACTCCACAACTCTGAAAGGAGGTGCCAGATGTGTTTAGTCTCTTCTTCCAGACAATTAGCGAAAAAATAAGAGAATATAGCCTCAAGGAAGTTCAGGTTGGACATTAAGAATTTCTTCACAGAAAGGGGGATTAAACATTGGAATGAGCTGTCCTGGGAAGTGATGGAGTCACCATCCCTGGAGGTGTTTAAGAAAAGATTTTATGTGGCACTTGGTGCCACAAGTATTGTACTTGATGGTATCAGAGATCTTTTTCAAACTAACTGATTCTGTGATTCTGTAATTTTGATTTCTGTTTCTTGAAAAGCCTAAACTCATGAAATATGCCTCTACACTCACATAATTATTTAATTATTGTTTTTGATAACATTTTTTACCTCAGACACCAGTACTTGATCCCTTCAGTACTTCAGATTCTCTTGCTTTGAGTTCACATTTGTCTACTAAAATATAAAAATCAAAAAATAAGACCCCTTTTTCCATTTTTCTCAATCCAATATCTCTTATAAGTGCTAGAAATTCTTGCCTCCACTTTTAATGACTCCAGCCTGTGTTTTATACAGAGCTGGCACTATCAGAGCAAGCTGAGCAGGGTACTGAAGTGATAACAGCAACACAACTTTCCAGAGGAAAAAAAATGGTGCTGGTTTTTCCTTTTCCAGAAGTGAGTCTTGCAATAACCAAGCAGGGACTGTCAGATACACCAATACACAATGCAAAGATTCTGGGGTAAAATCTGCTCTGGGAAGAGGCAAAAAATGATAGTGACAGGGAACTCTGCATCCAGTCAACACCTTAATAGTTAAACAGCTCAGCTGCAGCTGAGCTGAGCACTAGGGCGAAAACCTGATATTCACAATGCCTCCACGAGCTTTGCCAATATGAGTGTCAAAGGCAATATGTGATGCCTTTGATCCTAAATGGGATGGTGACAACAATGTACATTGCCACACCATGCAGCCAGTGCTACAACACACAGGAGTACTTGAGAAGATGCCTGTGCATCAGGATTAGCAAAACATAGCAGGGAGTTTTACTGTAGTCTCAAGTCAATCTTGGTCATCTCTCATATTTTATTACCTATGTACTCAGCAAAGACGTTTTTAAAGAAAGAGTACATCTTCTGAGAAAGCATTTCTGAAAAGTATATCAACAATAAGATTTTAAGGTCCTGAGCACTTGAAAAAAATAGTCTGTATTTTACTGAAGTTACCAGGAAGCTTATCTATCACGGATTGGTTATTTTGTGTTGTTTATTAAAATTTGTTCCAAAATTTTATCTGCCTTCACACCATTTCTCATGGTGACCTAAGACTAAAACTGCATCATATCATAGACACTAGGATTTGTCTCAGCTTGCAGTTCACAATCATTCTTTAATGGAGAAATTGCACCCCATGTTTGGAAAATGTTTGAAATATATAATTTCCTGAGTTTACAACAAAGCGTGTGTGTACCCTACCTAAGTTTCAAATTACAGTGAGAAGAATCAACCACACACAGCCCGAAGGCAAGATGTTTTCCCTGGCTCTTCATTTTCCTAGAAATTATATTAAGAGAAAGTCTGCACTTGATTTACTGAAAACAAAACAGGAATATTAACACTGACTTGCACAAAAATTATGAAAACCATACTCCCCCATCTTCTTAGAGGGAAACCAAAGCCTTCAGTTCCAGCCCAAACAACTTAACTATTCCATGCTATTTCTCACAAGGAAATGCAAGCAGCTTCTGTGGATGAAAGGTTTTACTGCGCCAGATTTTGATTTGTAATTTTTATTTGTAGAATTTCTTTTATTTCAGAGTTTTTCCAAACCAATTGAAAACTGGCATAGTGCTACTGTAGTAATACTGAAAATATGCATTACTTGGCTAAAAAGTACAAGTGAAATGACATTAATAACCACCTATGAAAAACTGAGGTTATTTCCTACAGAAATTAGAAAAATTGTAGAAACTCAGCATTTCTGTGTAGGGATGAAACTTCACTTCTTTACTAGAATTTAAGGGTTTAGGTTTTTCTTTTTAAAAAAAAAAAAAATTACTTTTTACAGAAGTAGCTTTGGATGTTAAAGAATTCTCCAAGGACTTAATTCTTGGCAAGAAAAACATTCTGAACTTCTTTACAGTGTGCTTTTGAAGTATCAACAATTATTGTTATCATCGAACTATTGGCATCACTCTGAGGTCCTGTCCTGCAGCTGCTTTTTAAAATCTTTAAAAAAAAACAAAAACCCAGTCTCAGAGAAAAGAGTTGTTCTTGGCAAACAATTTTGAAAAAACACAAAAAACTTAAAGATAGTAGATTATTCCATGAATAGGCTCGTATCCAACTGTGCATAACAGATCATATGCAACTGAGTCCCTAATAGAAGTTCCTAGACCTGACTTTGACATGATGTAGGAAAACCAGTGATATAAAAGCTGCCCTAGAAATGAGCTAGTAAGGATTTGCATTCAGATGTAAGTCAGATAAAAATACAGGGTAACATCTTGTAGCTGACAGCCAGAGGACAAAAAGATTAGAAATGCTTCACTCAGCTATGTACCAAGTTTCCTTTTATCCCTAGAAACATATCTAGCTATGTGCCTCTAACATAATATCACTGATCAACTGAGATTAAAATGAAAATTAAAACAATTAAAAAGTGATTATATTTTAAGATTACTGAGACAAGTTCCCTGAAAGTACACAGATATCAATGCCTCATGATCTGTACTCACATACAGGTGAGGGGTTGGAAGAAATCCCACAGGACAAGCAGCCTGGCCTACTATTCTCTTGATGGAGAAGATGAGGAATAGGACACGCAATGATCTTAGAGGCTGAGCCTACCCAGACCAGTCTGCATGCCACCAGGAAAACTTGCAGGTCTGAGTTCAGCGGGGCTGGAACTATGAAGGCTTCAACAGCTGTACAAGTATAGCCCTTTGACATTGGCTGGCTCAGGCAACCCAGGCCTCAGTTCTTAGAAGCATTTATGTAATCACAAGCACTGAATGGGGTCTTCACAGGTCTATGTAAACTAAACAGCTATAAAACCTGACTCTGAGAATCTGAAAACCTGACAAAGCTCTAAGTAGGTGTCTTGCTTTGAAAAGATGGGTATCTGCTAAGGAAGGCAGGAGCCTCCCTTGAAATGGAAAATACAAACCCCCTCCCTGTGAATTATTATAATTTTGAAATTAGGGGGCTCTCAAGCAAAAATATGCGAGGAATAACAGTTCTTTACTAGTATGTATAAATAAGAAAAAACAACCCTACAACTTAAAAGGAAAATTTAAATAAAATGCAGTAGTACTAAAACCAGTAACAGAGCCAGAATACATTCTAACACCCTGTTGGTCAGGGTGTTGGTAGCAGTCTGATTAAATGGTGGCTGCAGTCCTCCTGGAGTGATAGATGTGGTTCTGTTGAAGCAGTGATCCTGTAGAAGGGTGTAGTTAACCTCTGAAGCTGCTGTGGTGATGTGGAACAGTCTGGTCTTCCTCTGGGAATCCAGTGAAAAAGGCTGACTATACTGTTCTAAATCTCAGATTATATCCAGGTAGGAATGCTTGGCTCCTCCCCCTGGGTGGAGCATCTCACAATGTAATTTTATCAGCCATGCAGTGACACTCAATGGCCCAGTAACAGAAGATTTCCCCCTGGAGGGAGGGTGGGTTGTGGAAGAGATAAAGAACACTGCCCCACCTGGTTTTAACAGCTAGCCCATTAACAGAAGATAACTCCCCCTGGAGTTATGAGGGATGGGTCATGGAAGAGATAAAGACTGTTGGTTTCAACAGATGGTAATAGAATACATACTTTTGGTTACATCTTGCATTGCAACCTAAGACACTAGGCAAGTACTGGAGCTTTGGCCAAAAAAACTAAATGCACGTTCTCAAGCAAGCACAGTTCTTATTAATATCAGTGCAGGATTTGGCATGTCAAACATGTAGCTATAAGGAAAGGTGCATAATTAAGAAGGGGAAGCTCCAGAATATTCAACTGGCATGCAAAAGACTTTAGAAGAAGAGCTCTACCTGCTATGGAGGACTCAAGTCTTACAAACTCTCATTTATTTCCTCTTAGAGATTCAAAACCTGAACTGTAGCCTTTGGACAACTGAAATTCAAAACAATGTGCTACATACACTGCTGAATGTTTGGCAAAGTCAGTGAAAACAAGACTGAGTAAATCACAGGACCAGTTAAGTGGAAGCAGGTGTGTAAGAAAAAACATGGATATATTGGATATATTGTTACATAGTTGCATCACATCTCTTCATTATCCTGTGGATGCCCCATTCCTGGAAGTGTTCAAGGCCAAGTGGGATGGGACTCTGAGTAACCTGATCTAGTGAGTGGCATCCCTGTCCATGGCAGAGGGGGTTGGAACTAGATCTTTAAGTCCCTTCTATGATTTTGTGATTTATTAAAGTCTGTTCTTGTTATGCTTTATTAGTACTGGACTTATTGCACAAAAATAGATGAGGAAATTCCTTCCAAAATTACCCATTTCTGTTCATACTGTTTCATTTCATTAGAGTGAGATATGGCCCTAGACAAAATGCATGCTAGTATAAACAACTAAATGCATCCTGACCAACTTCTTAGTCTCCAGAAAGATAATTAAAAAAAATATCAAACCTATAATTTTTTGGTGTGATCCTCTCCTCTCCTCTCCTCTCCTCTCCTCTCCTCTCCTCTCCTCTCCTCTCCTCT
>NC_031799.1:51163187-51363308 GCF_001522545.3 Parus major | reverse complement strand
TCTCCTCGAGTCTCCTCTCCTCTCCCTGTGGGTAACACAGAGCTTTCTAACATACTAATTATTAATTTAATCTTTGAAAACATTTTCTGCAAGGACATGCACAGATTAAATATTCATTCATTCATTCAACTGTGTCATGAAGTATATTTGCATTTAAAACCTGTCAGATCTCTTACACACAGCAGACATCTGGACATGTCTTGTTTGAAGAAATAAAACAGAACCTAAAAGAGCTATTTTGGAATTATAGTGAGGAATGACACAGGGTCTGACTTAGAAATTAGAACCCAAAATAAAAAGGAGAAAGGGTGAAAAAGAACATGCTGACATTTATACAGGATGTAAGTATACTGAACTGCCCTGACCAGTTTTCTTTAATTTCTGCTGACATTTTTCCAATTGAATTTCACTGGAAATGCACTTAGACAGTTTCATCTCCTCCCAGAAAGAGTTGTCTCAGTCAAAACTCCTGATTATTTACTAGCATGTTGAGTCCAAAACAGAAAAATCTCTACTGGGAATTCCTGTATTGATGCTTTGCATCACTCTTGAGGCATCTGAAAACAAGGCTGGTTCCTTCTAGTTGCAAAGTGTTACCAGTGAGATACAGGTGGGGGGGACAGCAATGAAAATTACTACCACCATATACCCAGCAGTGATAATGTCACATCTCTCTAGATAGCAGCACTTCTGAATTTGCCAAGGCATGACATACTCTAACCCTTCTGCGAATTGTCAATGCTGGAGCAACCTCATAAAGCCAGAGGGACAATTACCCTTTGCCTAACACCACATCTGGGTCTTGAGCTGAATTTCACCTTCTGTTGCACTGACAGTATTTCACCTTTACCTGCAGGTATCTCAGCAGCCACTGTGCTACTTACAAGTCAGGAGAAAACAGAATCCTCCAGATCTCAATGGCGGTTCCTGTTATATGTTCACACACATACACACACACTTCCACCTGCTCAGCTGCAAGTAAAAGGTGCATGTTGGCACCAGAGAGAAAGATGGAAGTGCTGATTGAGTATTACCACTGAGGAATGTCCCCTGTTCAACCTCCAGACCCTTCTGATGCTGTCAGTGCAGTCTAAGGTTTCAACAGCATTTGTATGAGAGTACATTGAAGGGTCTGAGCAAGCTGGCATCTCCAGCCACACTCCCATGATGTGTACAAAGCCAAGGACAATGCTGTGAGCCAAACCTTACCAAAGCAGCCCCCTATGTGGGGACTTTGCTGGTGTGCTAAATGGAAGAGTACATTTTACTTACTGTCCTGGGAGGGACAACATGCCCCTGTGTCCTGGCTAGACAGAAGGCTGGACACAATTTCTGACCCACACTTTCCTGCAGCATTCTGCAGAACAGAAATTCTGCCACACACAACAGGTGAACGCATTTAAGTCTCGTAGGACAGACATACACGTTGCTTCTTGTGTCATCTACACTGTGGACAAGATGATCTTTCTACAACTGCCTTTTAACATGTAACCTAATTTCATTAGAGCAGAAATGTAAGTACTGAAATGCTGCTTCTGATGAGGCATGAATGCTGGCACTTCTGTAACTTTTCCTCTTTGCAGCATGTAACTGCCGATGTCCACAGAAAAAATAGCACAGAAACAAAGCACTCAAAGGCTTTACAAAACACAGGACATCTGAGAAGTCTGAGCAACCCAAATTAGATTTGCAGAAGGCAAGCTCCACGGTTTCGTAAGGCCAAACAGCAGCATGAGACAAAACTGTACAGCTCTGTTCTCCCTTTAAATGTCTTTCATGAAACTGCTTTTAGATCAGTTAAAAACATGAAGTCCTTCAGTTTGGCCCTCAAAAAAGGAAGTGTGTCCAACCTTTGTTAAAACCAGGTTTCATTTCAAGCTGTACCACACCACATTACAGAGGAGTCTATTCCCATGGTTGCTAAAGCAAGTAAAACGCTGAGGGACATGAAGAGAAATTTAGCCTACTTTCTGTCTGCCAGACTGGAACAAATGGACTCAGGAATACTTCTAAAAGAGATGCAAACAAAAATAAAGCCTCTCACAGCATTTTAAAAGGTCTGTGTTTAGAGTAGCTGTGCAATACAAGGATAAATCTGCCAAGGACAAAGAGGTAAGAAATTAAAATCTCTTGGCTGTACAGTTTTGGAAGATGGTAGATAGGAAAAAGGCAGTCTAAAGATTCCTCTCTCTGCAGCACAGCTGTGCAAGTTAAACATTTCATAGCTATTGAAAGAGCTATGTAGAAAAAAGTTGAAAGAGCACTGTATTTGGCAACTAGCCATTAATTATTTTTTTTTTTAAACATAAATCTTCTGGTTGTTCTCATCCAGAGTCCAGTCCTATAGACTAGGCAAGATAGACAGTGCAGGGCACGGGGAAGGAGAATAGCCTCTGTGACAAAGGCACCATTTTGTGCCAGTAACTAGAAGTGATACTTGAGCCAACCATGTGAAGATACAAGACATGCAGAAGAAACCCACTCTGGCATTGCTCTCCAGTGCATGGAGATCACTCAGGCCAGTGGCAACAGGTGAGAGCATTGGAAACTACCTTGCCAGTAGGCAGATGGTGCTTGGTGAGACTGACCCTGCTCACCTGGGTGGCTGCAAATGCTTATCACTCAAACATGGTGCAAATCTGAACCACAGCCACCGCTGGGCAGCATCCAGTAATGTGGCTGTATTTATTAGCTTCATGCTTTACAAATAGCCAGTTCACTTTGTTTACCTATGGAATATTTGTAAAGCCAGTAATGTGCAAAGTCTATGGCACCAGCAGTTAACATTAGGAAAAGACTGATTTAAAAAATGAATGTAAGCAAAAGGCTAAGAAAATGCCCCAAAAACATATATATATTAAAACAGATGTTCATAAAGGAGACAAGTGGTAATGTCTAAACCACTGCACTTAGCTTCTCAATGAAATAGAGCAGCACTGTCACCTGTCTCTGCTTTAACAAGTGCTTCCACAGAAATTTAAAGACCAACTTTAAAAATTTCTATTAAGAAATTATTAACTCTTAACCCAGATGTTTAAATCAAATACTCACTGCTAGTTTCAGCAAAGGTCACATATGCCTAGAACTTTCTTAATTCCTCCTCATAGCATCTGACTGCTATTTGTTGTCAACATTTATACATTAAACATTAAAACATTTATGTTTTACCATACAGGGTAACAGCATGCAGAAATATTTGAGCCATCTAGATCCATCCAGAGGGACTGGTAGAAGGAAATGTGAAAGTTTCCAGCATGATTCAATTTCATCAGCTTCTTTCAGACCCTGCACCTTCATGGCACATGCTGCTGCCATGTAAATCACTGCCAAGTGTCATTCCAAGTTGACAGCCATATGCCAGATCCTGAGAGATGCACAGTGAGGGCGCTTACTTGATCTTCCTTGTACCTTCCCATTAATGGAACACTAAATTCCTTTGCCACTAAGGTGAACAAGTAAGATGTAACTCACTAGCATGATAGCCTGCACAGTCTTGAAAGCAGAGGGGATTTTGGTCAGGTGCAACAGCTGGAGCAGCATGTGTTCTCCTTGCTGTGCAGCATAGAAGGAGAGTTGGGAGCTATCTTCGTGAGCTTGGCATGCATAGATGCCTGCAAAATTAAATTCACAATCCTTTTAAACCTTCTCAAACCATCCTCATGACAGAAAAACCAAGATTGCCCTTTATGGCAGTTTCTAGATAACATTCTTTGTTAACTGTGAAACACAAGCTGGCAACCAGACAGGCCAAGGGTTTTATTCTCAGCAGTTCCTGAAAAACTGCTCTCTCCAGCAGTCTCAGACTTCCCACTCACAGCCCACTCAATCCCCAGCATGCACATCAGCAACCTTTATGAACACAAACCAAAACAAAATAAAGCAGGATTTTGTCAGAACAAATATTGTCTTGCCACAACTGTCCACCTAGTTACTGTGTACTCCTCTAGCATAACAAACAGCTGCATCCCATAAGAAAGAGCAAAATAACTTTCTGCCAGCAAAATGCAGGCATATTGCTTTGCATGGACAAACCTGGTGCATGCTTCAAGTGCAGCAGAGTGCATAAGGTTCAAATACACTACACACATCAACCTGAATTTCCTGAAAAGCATCAGGCAGGTCCAGGTAGCCCTTACATTGCCCATTTTTAATTTTTGCTGTTTAGCTTCAGCCCCTTTCTACTCAAGGTATAAGACAGGTATTAGGCTATAAGACACCAGCCTCAAAAAGACACTGCTGAATATCGTTCTCTCCTTTTAGCAGGAAAATACTACTGCTTTAACCCTGCCTGTGGGGAAGGGTTTTTTGTGTCTCATTTCCACCACAGGGCTAGCTGGTTGGACAATGAGCAGAATCAAGACAAAACGGAACCATTCCAAGGGGAAGTATAATCTCCTGTCCATATAATCTGATTTAAAATTTGGTTTTCTCTTGAAAAATGTATACCAAAATACAGTAAGCTCCATTAGGAAGCACCAGTCCTGAGCCACATGGCTTTTGAGGAAAACTCAGTTTTAAAGTTCTACCTAAACACCACTGTGGCATGTAATCACCTGATTATCTGGTGCACTGGACAGTTTCTTCCATCAGATTAGCTCCAACTTGAGGGGCTGGAAACTTTTTAGTATTTTTTGAGTTGTTTTCATTCTTCTCTCATTCTTTCTTTGAGGATATTACTCATACATATTATTCAGAGTTCTCAAGCATAGTAGATTTTCAAAACTTGAGGCTTTTTCCCCTCCACAGTATACTGTAATAATGAACTACCCCAAAACTTGAGCCAGCAGTGCCCTGGCAGGCAGGAGGGCCCCGGTGTCCTGGGGTGCATCAGGCCCAGCATCACAGCCGGGCAAGGGAGGGGATTGTCCTGCTCTGCTCTGAGCTGGGGCAGCCTCACCTCGAGTGCTGGGGACAGCTCTGGGTGCCACAACACAAAAAAGACATTAGGGTGTTCAGGAGTGTCCAAGGAGGGCCATGAGGATGGAGAAGGGCCTTGGGGGGAAGCCGTGTGAGGAGTGGCTGAGGTCACTTGGTCTGTTCAGCCTGGAGAAGAGGAGACTGAGGGGAGACCTCACTGCAGTGACAGCTTCCTTGGGAGGGGAACAGGAGTTATTCTCTGTGGTGACCAGTGACAGGACTCAAGTAAAAAAACATGAAGCTGAGTCAGGGGAGGTTTAGGTTGGATATTAGAAAAAAGGTTTTTCATCCAGGGGCTGTTTGGGCACTGGAAGAGGTTCCCCAGGGAAGTGGTCAGAGCACCAAACTGACAGAGTTCAAGATGTATTTGGACAATGCTCAGGGACACGGTGTGACCCTTGAGGGTGTCTTGCACAGCGCCAGGATTTGGACTTACCCTGGAGGGTCCCTTCCAACCTACATATTCTATGATTCTGTCAGTCTATGAAGACTGTCTTCCTGCAGTTTCCTGCCCTCAGAGCACAGAAATACTGGTTTCTTTCAGCAGCTGATAACTGCTGTTTTTCATTGTCTTGATATAAAATACTGGGACCATTGCATATTCCAGTCAACTACTAAATGCAAACCTTGGTTTTTAATGCCAGAACTATAGCCTTAGCAGAGAAAGCAAATTATCGAGAAAAATATGAGCAAAGGAGTGGTTTACAAAATAAAAGCTTTGCTCAGGCAACTCCTATACAGAAAGCCCAGACAGCATCTCCCTACTCTTCTGATACCAGGCAGATGGTGTGAGTATCAGGTGTCTGCTCTACACTTCTATCAGGTAAAATAAATAATACACAACTAATGCAGAATATCGGTTTCATTCTGTTCCTACTTACTTAAGACTGCACTGCATGTATTACCTTATCTCTAGCTGAATGCAAAACATCTGCCCAAACCCATCACTGGAGACTGAATTAAATTTCCTTGGCAGTAACATTATTATATATGCAGCATGTATACCTAGTGCTGTCTTTTCAATTTTCTATCTTAAGCATCTTGGAAACGTAAAAGCAATTCAATTTGTTGCCTACTCAACTATTTTCTACCTAATTATCTAATGGGTCAAACCATGTGAAAAATGGTAATGTCTCTTTCTTTTGTCAGTCCTCTGACAGAAACCAGGAAAAAAAAATACATCACACACAACAAAACCAAGGCATTGTTTTTCCAATAGTGTGTCACATTAGCAGAAATTTTACTTTGACATCCTCCTGAATTCTCAATTCCTTATAGTATAATTATACATTCAGCAGAAGTGATACACTTATTTTTGAGAAAGTATCTTGTACAAGCAAAGTATAATTAAAAGTAGCGCAGGATTTACCACAAATGCAACCAGAAAGGATCACACTTGAACAACAGTCACAAGGGGAAATTGCCAGACTGCTGATGGCAGTGAGAGTCCTTCAAAGTGGTCATTAAGTAGAGAAGAAAGGTGAATCAAGCAGGTGAAAACGACCTATATAACTTAATTTACTTGACTTTCAATAAAACTTCAACAATATACCTCATGCCTTGGGGACAAGGCATTAATTCTCACAAAAGCATTATGCAATGGTAACAGCGATTCTTCCTTGATGCATGAGTAGGACCTCTCTGACAGAGGGCTCTAGCATAAGTCATGGGGCCTGTGCTGGTTCTGGGCCAGGTGGAGTTAATTTTTTTCACAGTGGCTGGTAAGGGGCTGTCTTCTGGATTTGTGCTGAACACAGGGTTGATAATATAGAGACAGTTTTGTTACTGTGAAGTACTGAGGCCTGAAGAACAGGCCCTGAGCCAAAGCTGACCTCTCAATGAACCTATAACAAATGTTATATGATATTTGTATCCGCTCATTAGCAAAATATTCATCATCATTAGCATTATGATATTTGTATCCCATCATTAGCGGAATATGTAGTGTGATAAGAATGAATTTATCTTTCTGTGTTTAGAGACCGGAAAAGGCCATGAAATCAGGCATCTGGCCTCATTTGGAGGTATATGGTCAAAGCCAACTTCCTTGGTTCCTCCTTGAGCCCTGGCCAGGCCTTGGGTAGAACCCAAGAGGAGGATGAAACCAGATGTTTCCACACTAGATGGTATGTAAGCTTGTTGTATCCACAGTATAAAAACCAGCCTGTCTCACAGCAAAAATGGAAACCTCGCTGACAAGTGGACACACCATGTAGGATTTCCCAGTTACCAGGAGTGGCTCTCCGGTCCTTCACTGTGACCAGGGCTCCCCATCTGATGTGTGGATCTGGATGTCAGTAAAGTACTAGGGTAATCAGTAATGTATCTTTCTTAATCACTATAGGTAATCTTTTGTAGTAATGATTAAGTGCATTGCTTAGCTCATCCTTTTGTCACTCTTTGCTGTGTTGAACTGTAGTAAATTACACTTCTTCCTTTAAGCTGGTGTATGTGTCTGTTGTACTAGCCCTGCCCACTGCCAAAATGTATTGCTGAGCAGGGCTTACACAGAGCCAAGGCCTTCTCTGCTGTTTGTACTTCCATGCTGGGGAGGAAGTTGGTGGTGCCTGAGAGGCTGGGAGGAGACACAGATGGGACAGGGGACCCCAAGGGATCAATGGGGTAGTCCAGACTATGTGACATCATGCTCAGTACATAAAAGTGGGGGGAAGAAGGAGAAAGGGAGGAACATTTGGATTGATGGCATTTGTCTTCCCAAGTAGGCATTACACATGATGGGGCCCTGCTTTTCTGGAGATGGCTGAACACCTGCCTGCCTGTGGAAAGCAGTGAAATAATTCCTTGTTTTGCTTTCCTTGTATGCGCTGCTTTTGTTTTCCCTATTAAACCACCTTTATCTCAACGCACGAGTTTTTGCAGTTTCTATCCTTATGATTCTCCCCCTGATCCTGCTGATGGGGGAGTGAGCAAGTGTCTGTGTGAGGGTTGGCTGGGGTGAAATCATTACAAGAGTCAGGGTCCAACCCTCCCAGTTGCTGGTTGGCTGTGAGGAGGTTTTTACATCAACCAGTACTGCAGACCTCTGCTCAACCCAGTACCAGAAACACTTTTCCTGGGATACCAGCTCTGGACAAAATGTGCAAGACCACAGGAAACTCATATATTGCACCTATAAACTGCAGTGTATAAATCTGACAACCCACAAAAACCCCAGAGGAATGTTAGGCTCCTCCACACAAAAGCCCTCTGCACAGCCAAGATGTTCCCACCTATCACCTCTCACCCCATATTAAGACTACCAAAAACTGCCCTAATTATATGAAAAGATCTGTGTAGTACCATCAAGGCAACCCTGTGTGTCCTGAAAGCCTTTCTATTGACTTGCCAAGCCAGTCCCCAAACCTTGATAATAACATCTGTGGGGGCCAGCGCAGAGTTTCATTTAAGCAGGCTCCAGTTCCTTCCTCCTCATAGGAGTCTCAAGACCATATGCAGATGCTCCTCTGTCTTACTGAGAAGTTCCTTTCAAAAAATGATGGGTAGCCTGGTCACTAATTTTTTCTGAAGAGCTACAGTCTCCAACAAGTAAAAGAAAAAAAAATAACACGCAAACCCCAGCTGAAGTGAGAAAAAAAAGACTGACACGCATTAACAAAGGTCACTGCTCAGTGGCCATTCGTTGTGGAATAAAGGGCATTTGATAAAAGGCCAGACATAACCTAATTTACAAATTTACCCCAGCTATGCTGGAAGGAACAAACAAACTTATCTTCTAACATAGCACAATATAGGCAAGTTGTGAAATTCACAGGTGGAGGTAGGCAAGGAAAGAGACCGAAAAGCTGATGTCTACATGTGCTCACTCAGACTTTCTGCTTTTTCACTGTACTGGGACAGTGGTAGTGCATCAACAGTAATGAAGTAAAACACAGAGCAATTTGCTGTGCTCTCACCTTGCTGAAAGGCATACCCCTCATGCCCCACATGGATCTTACAGCTGCAGACAGGGCACCAACATCAGGGCAGAGCCACAAGGGGAACTGCAGCAATAACAGAAACCAGTGCCTTCCAGTGAAGGAGCAACTTCTCCTCCACCAGGAAAAAAACAACCATTGATCCCACAGGGCCAGTCCTGAGCCTTTAGAATACACACATACATGATGGATCCATACCTCTTTGTTTCATAAAGCCTGCTGAAGTAATTCCAGGTTTTTATCTCCCCCATCTTTACAGTATTATCCCATATAAATACTCCTGCTCCAGTTAAATGGTGTGTAAACCAAGCTAATCAAACACAGCCAAACTGTTTAATCAGTATCTAGGAGGTCAGCAGAGGTGACACAGTTTTAGAGATGCCTGACTGGAAAGAGGTCACTTAGTAGCTTTACAGAGTTAACTATCCAACAGGAAATACTGAATGTTAACACACACAAATACAAAATGCAATGGTTAATCATGCATATCTTTGATATATGGATCTGTTGTTATTTTTCTTTGACTCCTGGCTAGACCAAAATAAATTTTGGCCATCTTTATCATTCTGTTCAAATGCATACAGCAAATACAGCATGTTAAAGCAGATGCAGCATATTGAAGAGAGCTCAATTTAAGAGCAGAATGTTACTTGCAAATAAAAGGCTGGGTGAATAACCAACCTCCGTATAAATTGCCTGCTGCTGTATTTCAGTAATGCTCCACTATATCGTGGATCTGTTCCAAAACATGACATTTGCAATGCTCAGTATAATGTATTCTCTTATGGTCAAAAACAAATGGTAAATCCAAATGTACTTTTTTTTTTTCCCTCTGCAAGGCTACCTTTTTTCTTCCATACATGTGAACGCCTTGCTAAGAAAGGCTCCTGTACATTGCTACACTGAAATCAGTCTCATTACTTCAGAGTAGGTTATTGAACCAGCAGAAAAAAGCTAACTGAAGGGCAGACTATTCAGGGGGAGAAAAAAACTAAACAGGAATAAAATGTTTAGAACTTAATTATCTAGTAAAACCTGCAAGCATTAATTGATTAGTTCTGTTTCTGAGAGTTTAACTGACCTGTATTTTGCTGCATAGTACGATAATGTCCAATATGTTACAGGAATGAGCCCTTAGACTATTCATGGTGAGACAAAGGAGAAAAAAAAAATCTACCTTCTGTGTTCATACATATTTCATATATAATTTTCTTCTATATATAAAGAATGTAATGGCCTTCTTCACGTATCCCCACAATAAGAAACTTCTGTTCCCCAAATCAAGATATATTTGTGAAAACAGAATACCTGACCCAGCCAAAAAATCTTTGTCACCAATATTTCAATCAAATCACACTGCCTGTTCAGCAAACACTTGGCACTCTACCTGATTTTCAGGCTGATGCCAAACAGCAGGTCAGACAAAATGGGTGGAATACTACAATGCTTGTTTAATTCATAATATTGAGTTCAGAGAAAATTTGTCATTTATGGGGTTCCTAGCTGTACAGTGCTATGAAACAAAGCTGTGTTCAGAAAACAGGATTTAGAAAAAGGTTATGGACACAAGTTACTTGCATGAGGTTTATTTGCATGTCTTGGCTTGGATGCACTAATTTTAATCTTGTAAAGAGAATCTATGTTGAAATGCAACTTGAAATCTACAAAATCTGGAAAATATCCACCTGACAGTGGATAGTTAATAATAAACTTATTATAATAATATTATTGTTACAAGCACAAAACACAACACTTCTTTTTATCTTGCTTATTTCCACAATAGTTGTAGTAATAGTACTTTTGGAAATCGGAGATGGAAATGTTAAACTTCAGTGGTTTGAAATTAAGTCATCAGCACTCATCAAGTCTGGCAAAATTGCTAGGATACGCATATCTGGCACAGACTATGCCAACCACTTTACGGAACAGTTTCAATTGAAATTTACTGGTTACACAATAAATGTTTGCCTCCTGGGTTTAAAAAAATTAACACTGGCACTGTAAGAGCTCAGTTTTTAAAAGCACACCCTTGTTTTTATAGTTACAGATCAGAAAGTTAAAGAAAAGAAACCAGACATCATTCTTCCCCCTAACAAAGCTTAAAAAAAAGACAGCATGAAATCTAAATTTTGAACAGGAAATACTCATTTTCCTTGTTAAACATGGAAAAATAAAGACTCTATAAAGAGCTTTCAGTTACAACAAAATCTGAGCAAATATTTAACTTTAGAGTGTCGAGTGGCATGGCCTGGTATGACTGCAGACTGCCATAGGGGACAATCCACATGATGGAAAACAGAAAACATTCCCCTGCATGAGTAGCTGGACATCTTCTGTACAAAGCTGGCTCAACAGCAAGGATCAAAATCTGACAGATTAAAAAAAAAAAAAAAAAAAAAGTGCTAGTTTCTACATTTTGAGAATAGTTCATTATTTTTTTTCCCATCCTGCAATATTTTGCAAATTCCAAGCTATGACATTTGGAGTGTTACCAGCTAAAATATGCTGGCTCCTTATGGTGTGTTGCAGCAGATTTTGCAAACTATCACAGGGTGATGAGGGTTTTCTCTACAGCTTTGGGAGAACACTTGCAACATAAATACACCCTGTCCCCCCACACTTAGACTTCAAAGATACCAGGAGTATGTGACAGGAGTCTGTGACTTCAGGTTTAAGGAGAGACAAACAGAAAAGCTACACTGCAACACCAAGCATACCAAAAAATAATCTTTTCTTAATTTTTGAGCTCTCTCATTCTATTAACTTGCTACACACAACTGCATGGAAGTACCTGCTGTAGCCCAGACAAAGTATAAATGCTATGCCAGTGTGTGGTTCAACAAAACAGAGGAGTCTTCTCACCATTCCAGCCCTTTTCTGCACCATCATATCAGATATCAGCACTCCAACAAGACAAAGCTGAAGATATGCCAATTGAGAAATGTTTTCATGTCATCACAGTGTTTTCCTCTTTATGCCACTGACATCCCTCTATTCCCATATTACACTGGCCAATAAGCATGTTTTGATACCTAGCCCTGACCTTCCCTCCTGCCAAAAATTGTTCCCTGTCCCATCCACATCAGCCATAGAACAAAGTTACTCCCTTCCCTTTGCAGAGCAATTTTTGTTCACCAAAAAGAAAAAGAGACCAAAAAATTTCTGCCCTCATGCTCTGCACAAGTACAATACAGAGAAAAGTGTGTGGTTTCTTTCACTGTATCATTCAGGAAAACACTGGATAGGACAGATTGCAGCAGAACCATAGCTTCCTCACTCCATAAGTCAGACACCTTCTGTGCAAGACCTCTCTTTTCTCTCTCATCTGACTACAGATCAGAACATGTTTAATAGCAACAACAACATCAACATCAACAATAATAATAGTAATAATAGTAATGTTAGGTATATGCCATGTTAATATATTATATATTTAATAATAGTGTAGAACAGAATTTCAAAATAAAATTATATAACATATATCATTGCTATTATATATGTATATATATTTATAAATAAGCATAATTTCATATTTGTGTGCTATTAATATTTATATATTACACACCTTTACATATTTATAAAATATAACAGCAACTATTTGCAGTCACTACTGAAGAACCTATTAAGTGTAGTTTACAGCTTGTAAACCACAGTCCTTGACCACGTGGAAATTTTCACCTGCAAAATACATGTGTGGATTCAGCACAGGCATACTGGAAGCTCTGTTTTTTAATTTGAGACAGAGAAGGGGGAGATAACAACTTCAAACAGGGTAGCAGTAAAGCTCTGGCCTTTCCTAGGCAGCTGTTGCCTTGGTACTGCTCAAACCTATCTTGGCTTACAGCTAAGAGGTTATTTCCCTGCTTTCCCTGCCCACTTACTGGGCATCCCTTAGGACTTCCCAACACTAAAGGGGTAGGAAAGTGACTCAGATGGGAAAATACCTTTGGCTACAGATGCGCTAAAACAACACTGGTGTTCCTTTAATAAGTAACAATTTTATTTGAAGGAAAACTTACAAATGGTTACTTGCATGAAGGGACACTGTTAGCAAATGACTGTATGGTATTTGCAACATGATATGAGAAAGAGGAATAAAAGTGAATGGGGGCAAAGGGGAAGAGAAAGAAAAAGAAAAGAGATAGAAGGGAGAGTGAGAGAGATCACTGGCGCTGGATCCAGCCAACGGGTGTCTTTGATGTCCTGAAGTCCCACACAGCGCAGCTCCCTCTCCTTTTTTACCTTGGTTGCTTCGGGCAACCCACCCTCCATGCCTAATAGGGAGGGAGGTGCAAGACAATTTATATGTAAATGAGGAGTATCGGTGTAACAAAGAAATTACAAAGACTGTGGGTGTTGCATAAGGGCTAACAGGACTGTAGTCACCTTAGCATCACTCTTATCTTTAATCTGGCTGCTGGCAGCAATAAGGGTCTTCCAGCTCCCCAGGCACACCATCCACACATCTCATGGTGTGTCTCATTGTATGGCTTCAGTTGCTTCATTTAATTTCACTTTATTTCATTCGAATCATCAATACGAAATCATTAGTGGTTTTGTTTTTCTCCAGCCTTAACCCCATGAGGATCAACAGTGAAATTTCAAATTACTAAAACCAGTTGCTGTCAACTTTAAACATATTTTGAAAAAAACTGCAGTAGAAAATTATTATATCTTGGAGACCTTTCTTGCCTATTTCTTTCGTGGAGATGCAGCTGTTCTTAGGTGACAGGACTGAACAATCAAGCTTTCAAACTATAGCACTGGTGATGCAAGAAAGCTTCCACTGGACTAGATGAGAAGTAAAGTCTTCATGTACATTTGGATATTTGATCACTGCTATATGTTTATGTTCCTGTTTTCAAAAAATGTTAGAGATTTTTTTATGCCTGACTGTCCACACTGATCAAAAACACTCGCTTTATTGAAGATGACAGTGGAAAACAATAGGGCAGACCATACAAAAAAAAAGGAAGAAATAAATTGATGAAATAAACAAACCTGCAGAGAAAATGGGACAGGAATCTCTTTCCTCCCCTTATCTCTTCCAGTTATCTTGTGTACTATTTGTAAAACACACACATCAAATACTTAAGGTATGATGACTGCTTTTAGAAAATAATTGCCTTTAACAATAGAAATAAAAACTTGCAGGTCACAGTACTCACTCAGTGAATACCATGAATCTAACCCTGTGATTCTGCACTTAGAGGAAAACTTTTGTTCTTGCTTTTCATAGGACTGAAATGCCAAGGTCCAACAAAACTCTGTGATGTCTCTGAGCTAACATCAGTCAAGTGAACAAAAGTTTCAGATCCCGCCTGTTGCTAAACAAAAAATAAGAAAAGAAAATGAAGCATGAAAGAACTCTTCAGCAGTACAAGGACCATGATAAAAACTTACTGTACAGAAAATGTGGAAAATACCTGTAATTGAGAACAGCTCCTAGATCATGCAGAGCAATTTCTTAGCACACTGTCAGGCAAAGCAGAGGTTCTACAAAGATCAAATTAAACTCAGGATCCGGGATAGATAGTTTTCACCATATGATTATGAGAAGAAAAAACAATACTGAAAGTTATCTGCTTACAACCTAATTGTGTACGTATGACTGTGGCTAAATTACAACACCTTCTCACCATGCTGAAGACACTTATTATTTTATTTGTTTCCTTGAATGCTTAAGTTTGGACAGTCATATGACCAAGACCTTTTATTTCCTTCAGGAAAAACACAGATGGTCAGTGGCCAGCCAGGAGTGTCATTCAGGAATCTGTGAGGTGTACTCAGTACCACAGAAGCGAGAGGACTGACACCCTGTAATTTCTGTCTTGCAAGAGAATTCATGAACTTGACTAGTATATAAAGTTCATAAGTCAACAAATCAGAACCAAGGTCAAGTAAATGAAGATGAAGCAGCTGGGCTTCACTGGTCCTCTTCCTTATTCATACTACTAAGGCATATACCTTTTGAGCTCCTTTAACTTATTATGAAAATCCATCGTGGAAACATTTGATACAAAATAACATTCATTTTAAAATATTTTCCACAGAAATGGACGAGAAAAGCCAATAAAAATTTGCTCTGCTTTTAAGTCACTAACCTTTATCTCACCCTGTTTTACTTTGCAAAAAAGGTGTGCTGCAATAACCTTTGGAAGCAGACTATTACGTTCAACCAGTTACACTTGAATTACCAGATGTATAAGAATCCTCAAGAGGGCCAATTGCCACACACATTTCTGCGAAAGTGCCTTACAAACAGCAGTTAATTTTCACACCATCTCTGTGAGCTGTGTGTGGATGGGTTATCACTCCCAGAGCGCAGATGTGGAGAAACAGTGGCACCATGGAAATGAGCGCCAAGGTCGGGATTACACTTAAAACCTTCAGACCTCTTCTGCCTGGGTTTTATGACTAACAGGGAAGGAAGGCAGAGAGGCATATGGTCGGGAGACTGAAAATACAGAAGGATGTCATTGCTGAAACTCCAAGTCTCCATGGGGTTGCAGTGGGTGGACACATGACAGCCCAGTCAAACTGGCACCAGGGTGAGGTTCACCCGCCTCTTAAGGGAGGTGCAGCTGATGACAGCCAGGTGTGAACAGCTACGGCAGCAAACTGCTGCTGTTCTAGGAACTTGTGACTATAAATCCATGATCACTGCATGAATGAAACAGAGTTATACTGTGCTTTTGAAACTTTGAGTAAGTTCAGTCATAGAAAACTTCCTGGTGTAGTACCAACTACCAGTGCATAGATGCATCAGTACAGGAGCAATATCAATATATATTTGGTTACAAAAAAAAAACTCCAGCTTGCTAACAGTGACTAGAGAAGTACTTGAGCTGTTAGGGTTTCCCCACAGGTTTTAAGTTACATTCTGAACACCAAGCTGTTTTAGTGGAATATAAAGAAAACTTCAGCTACGCTCTTGAGATGAGTTAATGGCAACAGCAAAAATAGTAACTCCATGGCATACCTCTCTCACAACAAGTTTTACACTGGATGTAAGACCACCTCCCCTCAACACTTTCTATTAATACTTAAAACCACATAATATAATTTTGACAATTCTTGTATCTATTACTTTTCTGGGTGCAAGGTTTTTAAACTTTCAGGTTTTCTTGTTAGCTTACCTGTGAAGGATTTCAAAGAGCTGATAAATTTGAGCAAAAGGTTGAAAAATAGCTTTTTGCTCAAAGCCACAGGCAAAAGGGGAAGGTGGGCACTGGGCATGACTTAGCCAGGTTGAGCGCCAGGCTCAGCACAGGACAGTAGGTGAGTGAATGAACCGTGTGATTTCCAACTTTTGTGGGTCCTTAGAAGTGGGCAAAAACAGGTTTAACCAAGCCTGAAATGATGTTTGAATAATCAGCCTGAGACAACTGGTAGATTTAACCCCCAGGGCAATTATTCCCAGCTTCTGGTAAAGCCAGTCAGTCAGAAACTGTCTGAAACCATGCCCGTGGTGCTGTGGGGCAGGCGTGCATCCCCAGTGTGGTGCTGGCTGAGGTTATTAGGTTAATTGAACAATCACGTGAGTACAGCCCTGTTGGTCTGAGCTGTGAATTATATGGAGGAGAACTGAGGGAACTATGAGAGAAACAGGAACTGGTCATTCCTGGCCTGAAAAGACCTTTTGGGGTACTCTGTTTAAAGAAGAAATAAAAATTAAGGAAAACAAGCCCAGGTTCTTTGCTGAAAAGTTGCCATCGAGAACACAGCAAAGGGATGTCACCATTTGTTTCATGCAAGTTGTCACTGCGGCTGTCAAGCACACTAAGTGCTTAGTCCTATTTCTCTTCAAGTCAACAGAAAAATGAAAAACATTACAGTTTGTGCCAGTTCACAGCCAAGCTTCAGCATCTATCACAGTTTCAGCATTGCAACACCACTGGCAGAGGTTGCACTTCTGAGAACAGAAAGTGAGGGAATGGCAAAGAAGGCAGTCAAAAGCAAACTTCATGGATTAACAATTCAAATGTTGAAAGCCAGCCACATACAGGGATGTCATTTTTACTGAGTGTATTGTTTTGTTCCTATGACAGATCTTCACTCACTTGAATGGAAACAGCCGTACTCTACATCTAGTACTACTGAACTGCCAGCTGTGTTCAGGAGATATTTATAACGATTAACACTGTAGATAGAAGGTGAGTTTTAACATGTCATAGTTACTCCTCTGGCTGGAGAGCAACTGTCTGACAGCTGGAATTGAATTGCAGAAAGCTCAATATATATATCTCCATCGTTTTTACTCTTTTCCTTTGCACACAACCATCCCTTCCAAGATTGCTTCTGTTTCCTGGCTTGCCTTACTGCTCCTGCCTCGTCTCGGTGGCAAGCCAAGTTAGTGTGGAGCTGCCTTTCCACGGCTCACCCCACTGCCTGCTTGGGCTGGGGACCAGAGGGACCCTCGGAGCTCCCCTGCGGGAGGTGCCAGAAGGCTCCAACCTCACTTGGGACCGAACCACACCGCCACGCACTTGGCCCCCGGCCCCATTCTCGGCGCAGCCGGCAGACCCCTGGGGCCCCAAACCACAGCCCCCTGCGCCTGCCCACCTCTATTTCAGCCGGGAGCTGGGGGTGGGAGGGGGGCGGGAGCTATAAGGGTCACTTTTCTTTTTGCAAGAGGATGCAACGCGGGGCGAGGGGCTCCACTCCGTATGTTGTGACAAACCACGACCCCTCAAGCACCGCTGCCTCCCCCTGTCCTTCATCGGCACGCCCCGTGCAGCCCGGGGGGGCACACCGAGCCCTGCCACTGCACAGCGCCCCGCGACAAGGCCGGGGGACCCGTGTCTCTTCGGCGGAGCTGCCAAGAGAGCCCTTGGCCGCGCACAAAGAGAGAGCGAGCCAGACACGGGAGTATCGCCCGCCCCCGCGGCGGGCAGCGCTGGATGCACACACACGCACCCCCGCACACGCATCCACACACACGGTGCGGCCGGGCGGGTCACGTACCTGCAGGTGCCTGTCCGTGGGAGCGCGGGGCGGGGAGCTGTGCTATATCGCCCGTATTGCATGGGGGGATGAGGGCGATATCGCTCGGGGGCTGGGGCGGGGGGGGCTGCTCTGCTCCCTCCGCCCTCTTCCTACTCCTCCTCCCCGCGGAGTGTGCGGGGGTGTGTGGTACTCCGCGCCGGAGGAGGCAGCGGCGGGCTCCGGCTCCTGTCAGCCACCGGAAACCGGCGCCCGGTCCCCCGCACCGCAGGAAGTGTGCAATGGCACACCCGCACACCGGTCCGGACTGGCAGCGCTCCGCGGGCTGTGTGCCCCGGCACCCCGCACACACACACAGCTCCGCAGGCTGTGTGCCCCGGCACCCCGCATCCCGCACAGCACCGCAGGCTGTGTGCCCCGGCACCCCGCATCCCGCACAGCACCGCAGGCTCTGTGCCCTGGCACCCCGCACACACACACAGCACCGCGTCGGGCAGCACAACCCGAGGCTGGGCACAGCACGGGACACTGAGGGACACCCAAGGGACACCCAAGGGACACCCAGCGCACAGGGCGGTAGAGACTCCCGGGAAGCAGAGAAGGGTCGCCGTGCCCCTCTGCGGGGAAACAGGCAACGGGAGTTGCGTTCCCCGCGTTGCCGTGGGCAAGAGTGAAAACAAGGAGACATGCATGCGTGTGAAACGGGGATGGCGTGCTAAGGAACACGTTCTCAGCTGCCCTAAAATAATGTCATTCTCATTATTCTGGTGGAGGTCCGTTGACTTGCAGCACCTCAGCTACTCAAAGTGGGTGTGTTGAAACACCCAAATATCTGCTACTCCGTTGTTTGTGCAGATACAGAAACACGATACAGATTTACTGATACTTTTGTTGCTGTTGTTGTTGTTTTTTAATAGGTATCTGGCACCAGGCGTTAATTTTATGTGGACTGCATTCATACACATGGACATATCTGCACACACACTGTGCCTGTATATACGACAATAAAAACTGCAATATGTGTGTTGTGAAAACCTTCTTAATCTACTTGCAACTAGAGATCCTATCAGCAACATTACTCATATTGGGATTTTTTTGCAATTAATCACAGGAGGCCTCATTGTGTGCTTGCAGCATTTTCTCTGGGTGTTGGTTCTCCCACAGAAAGCAAGGCACAGGCCAAAGCAAACTCCGCTCGTCTCCTCAGTTGGGCTTTTTTTATCCTGCATCATTCCAGGAGACAGGCCTGGCTATCAGCCTTCTAAGCTGGCTGCTTCATGGCCCAGAGGTTTCCTTTCCTCAAGTTCCTTATGCCAACATTTGCAAAACTTGAAGGAGCTAGCACATGCTACTAGCTACGATGGCAACAATGCTTACACTAGAGTGTAATGGAGGCAATCTGGAAGTGTATTCATGCCAAAAGTAATACTGTTTCTGGATTTGCCTGTGAGACAGCAGGGGAATTTGGTAGCAGCATTAGCCTTGCCTAGGGAAGATTGCCTTCCCTTCTGCTATTGTTATTTTCTGTAAGGGGTCATGGTCATAGTGCTACAACCAGCAGAGGTCTATAATACTTAAATAATCAAGGTTTCAGTAGCAGACTCCTAAAGATGAAGAACCCTAACGGAAGGAGTAATTATTCTAGGGAGTAAATCCTGAGAGAGTCTCCAGAAGGGAGAGTCTGCTTCCATCCATCAAGATCAAACCCATGACACCCTGCTTTTACATCTTGCTTTTAAGGCAGGGACGTGTAGTCAAAGCACTGGCAACACTAAGAAAAAGACCACAACTTTCCTGGACTCCGCTGTGCCCACAAAATCCTTCCAGGGAGAGAAATGGTCTGTTCTTCAGGAATATGCCCCCACAGTATCACACAGGCCATCAAACACATCTTCTGGGTCAGAGGATGCATGGGTTGGATTGGTTGAAACTGGTGCCCTGTTTGCCTCTGAGATGGGGCTGCTGACCTGTCTTTTCAAGACCAAATAGTTACACTTTCAAAAATGGCAGCAAGGAATTGCTGAAGAGGAGGACTGCCTCCCAAACAAACACTCGTCATCCCTGGGAACCCTATAATCAAGAACATCTGCAGTGAGGAAACACAAGGGGCTTGCTCTTCACTATTGGTCTTCAGTCTTGATCACTCCTTTGCATTCTTTTTCTTTGTTCTTCTCTACTTCTCTCATGCTCTTCTGTGTCCACAGGACAAAGCAGCCTCCAAGCCTCCCTCCTCCCCACTTCCCCCCCACCTCTTTCTTCTGCTTCTTCACTTCTTCATTGTTAGGAGCAGCCGCAATGCAGGTCAATGCAGTATCTGCACTCATTAATTAAAAAGAGGGTTTGAAAATACTTCACAAACCTCTGACATGGTTGCTTGGTTATTGTGCCCTATTTTCATCAAATGGTGCTACACAGGGCTGTAATTGCATCACAGAAGTCTCTGTTTCACATCATATGCTCTATCAAAGAGCTCAGCTAAGCCTAGTACAGAGTCACCAGCACTTCAGCACAAAATTGCATTTCTGGATGGGCTTGTTTTAGCTCACTGCCTGTGTTAGTAGGTGCACTGGGAGGGCAGCAATTGTGTGTACTGATGTTCCCAAGTGAGAAAGCAAGGTTTCCTCCTGGAAGGAAAGCTGCTGGTATTGATCTGACAGGACTGTGCTGGCTGCTGCAGGGTGGACAGACAGAGGGACTGTCCTGCCTCTGCAAAGCCAAGAGACTGCTGTGGTGAGGAGTTACTGCTAGCCATTTCTCCTCCTGTTCCTCAGTTGGAATAAAACACATCCAGGCAGACGTGACTTGGTTGGTATGGACACCTGCTGGAGGTGCTGAGCATCTCTCCATAGATGGTCCACATGCCCAGATAAGGCAGCAGGGTCCTGTAATTAATGCAGTGGGCCGAGAAACAAGGTGTATCACATCTGCATCCCAGAACTAGCACAGATTTTATTCCGTGACCTCTGGCAACTCACTAACCTGTGTGCTATGACTCTTCATCAGCCATACCAGGCTGTGTGGCAAGGGTGAATTGTCTCACTCCAGATGCCAGTGCCAGGAAAGCTAGGGCTCATGGTGCTCAGTGGAAGCTCATGCTCTCCCCTCCACTACTCCTGGACAGCCTGCCATCCCATTAACACCCATGCCAACAGCAGAACAAAAATGATGGGCCAAAGCAAAAGTATCCCAGATCCCACAAGAACCGAGACTTCTGCAGAGAAACATCGGCTGTGAAATAAGGTGTACAAGCTGCCAAACAGGAGTGAAAGGAATCACCATCCTCTTGTTAGGGAACACTTGACTTCTGCTTGAAGAGAGGCCCAGAGGTCCTGGCAAGTGACAGCAACATCAGACTAGAGATGATACCACTTCACAGAAAATATGTACACACCAATGACCCCATGGATTTGTTGTGAACTGCTCAGCTTCCCCAGCATCCCTCTAGCACTGCATCAGTCAAGCAGGAACAAAGCAAAGCTTGGGTTTTCCCAGGGGTGTCCTCCATGAGATAAGATGTGCACCAACTCAGTCTGAGCTGGATCCCCTTTTGTTCCAGACTGGGAGGTGAACTGGATTCTGCTGAGTGGCTTGTTTCTGCTGCCAGCTCTGCCCTTGGTTTGACCCAGGCAGCAAGGAAGCTGAGTCACACCCCTACAGTCTGTGCCCTAGCCATGCTTGCTCTCTCCTGCCCAGATGAGCAGGGTGTGCCAGCACCCAGACAGACTCTCTCTCAGCCCCCACCACCAGTCATCAGCCTGACCTGGTGCCAGAAGCTTTGGCAGCTGAAAGCACACCACCCCATGTGAGATCCTCAGCTCTCACAGCAGGAGGAAACTGGCCTGGGAGGTGATGAACAGGCTGGGAGGAAGACAGATGCAATCAGAAAATACTTCAGTATTTAGCAGAAAGCTGACCATGAACTTAGTACCTACCACTAGAGTAGCTGGGATGAGAATGAAAAATGAGAAAGGCCAATAATGGTTGGTTTGACCCAGTGTAGGTTTGAAATCAGAACTGATTGTGTCACAGGAAGAAGGGTAAGATCAGGCGAGTGCCACAACAGATTTTTTTTTTTCACAGCAGTTCCCCACAGACTGTCATTAGCATGTCTGCTCCAAGGGCTGCTCATCATGGCTGGAACCAGCAGATCATGAACTAGTTTTTAAGGGTATGTTTCTCAGAGGAACATGTGCCCAACCAAACTAGCTCCTGCTGTGCAAAAAGTTAAGCTGGCGCAACTTTTGAGTCAGGAAAAATTCCTGGCATAACCAATATCTTCTTGAAAAAGGCAGGCCCTTGAAAAAACAGCATGAGTTAAAAGATTCATCTTCCTTTTTAGACTTCATTTGTCGTGACCCAAGCAAGATTTCACCCATCAGTTAGCTGGAACGTGGAGAGATTAGTATCTGGAAGGTCCCAGAAAGTCCTAGAAGAGCTCAGTGCCTGGCTGAACCTTATGGTGTCCCACACTGCCTCTTCCTCCTCTGTAACACTGTGAGGGAAGCCTGTTTCGGGCAGCCTTCCAGCATACAGACAGCTGGTTCTTCACTGAGGTGTTCTCCACCTCAACAACTGTTGCAAAGGAATGAGCACCAAAAATCTAAGGAGACAGCTTCCCAACCCAAAAACCTGTGTGTCAGTCTGAAATACTGCAGTCTCCTCTCAGAGAATTAAGCATGAGCTGGACCCACCTGACTGACACACTTCTCTGGGTGAAAGGGCTTGGTGAGAAACAGGTGCCTGCAACCCACTACTAATGGGCTGGTTCCCTCATGGGACATCAATACTCTGGAAGGGCAGAGCAACAGGTGGGTCTGTGGGGCAGCACAGCTTACAGAGACCCAGCTATGGGGCCTCAAAGTCAATAAAAGAAGGTGGGTGGCAGTTTCATCCATGACTGCAGGAAGACAAGTGGTCTGACTCGCAGAGAGCTGGTGTGACGAGTGTAGCTGGGTATACAACAACACACACCTGGTATACTGTGGCTAGTAAATAAGGAGTCCTCTCATGACCATGCAGAGGGTTTTGTAACCCTGTGTTTTCAGTAGCAATGTAGCAGAGCTGCACTGGTGTAGGTAGGGTCAGAATGAAAGCCATTAAGCACCTCTTTGGACACCAGCTTTCCAGCACTAAGCTGGTATGCTGCTATTGGAAAGTTCCTTGGAAAATTGTAAATAAATATGGAAGTGAATAATTTGTTTGTCTGTTGGATTGTCTTTTGGTTTGTGGTTTGGTTTTTTTTTTAGGTTTTCTGTACAAAACACTGAAACTGTAATGCTTGAAAGGAAATTAATTTACTAAGGCAAGGCAAAGCAGTATCAGATCATGATCCATTTGTTTAAGAGTGGTCCTTAAAGAGGAAGATCAAGTAGGCAACTTCTCCCTCACACCCCACAGCTTCTCATTATGTAAGGAAAAGTTTTTAAAGCAGAATCTGTGAAGCATCATATCTGCATTCCTGGAACACCTGTAATTAAATCCACCCATTATTTCAAAGCAAAGCACTGCTGGTTAATTTGCCCTTTACTTACCTGCAAGCCCAAAAATAACTTGTGGGGGGCACTCTATGATGCCATAAGATTTAATCACTCTTGGAGAAGATTTCAGAACAAACACACTTTTTAGTAGACCATGGTCCTTCAGCTCTGTTGGTCATTCACCACAGCATCTAGTTGCACCCTGCTCAGTAGTATTTCAACACTTGTAATCCTGCTTTTAATACTGACCCGACATCCCTGCTCCATAGGTCAGAAGCAAGGGCTCTACAAGGATCCACAAGAGAGGAAGGCATTCTTCATTCTGGGACAGAAACAGGACACAAGCCCACAAGGAGCCTGATTCAAACAGGAAAGCTTGAGGAGAGTGGTCTTCTGCTCCATCCACCTGCACTGCTGGCAATCCCTCTACTGGATTGCTAGGATAGGTGCTGCAAATACTGCTCTGCTTGACCAGGCCAGGGCAGACTTACACAAGTGCATGAGCAAGCATTTTTCTGGTCAAGTAGGTAACACCAGGCTGAGTTAAAAGGGGTGACTAGGCAAGATCTTGTATCTGAAGCAGAAGATTGTGTGGAACAACATGAGGAGTAGGAACTCAGCCATCAGAGTGCACTGTAAAGGTTTTGTCTATTTCCGGTAATCACTGATTACCAGAAAACTCCTACCCTTCTCAAACTCCCTTTGGAGGTACAACACCCAGCCTATAGCAAATATGAGGGCAAGCTTATTTTCCTTTGGACATCCTGAAGGAACGTGGGGGAGTAAGTACCAGTACTAAAGACCACCCAACTCACAGTCACTGTTATGACTGCAGTTATTCATCAACTAAAAAAAAAAAAAGAAAACCAGCACAACAAAATACGTAACTTCATGTCAGAGCTAGGATCAAAGTGTGTTAGAGTGTGATTGATGAAATGCAAAGCAGATAACAGCTTATGAAAGCTTAGAGACATGGCAATGCCAAGGAAAAACGTCCAGCTTTTAGGTCACTCCTAAATTTTTCATACCCTGTCTGGGGCAGCTTACAGCCTGAGAGAAGGAAACCTGTTCATTTTCTCCACTGAGAACTGTAGATGATCATGTTAGGCATCCACCTTTCCTTCATTTGTGCATGATGCTGAAGAAAGCAGTGCAGACATCACAAGGATACTTCATATTTACACCCAAGCATATCAGAGCAGAACTAACTTTCTGCTGGTCCTTCGTTAGTTTTGGTACTAGGCTGCAACTAACAATTAGTGTTAACACTGAAAAAGTATATGAAGATCAGTCCACAAGGTGCCTTTGGTAATTCTATACTGCTTCACAAGAGGCTTGAAAAACCCTTAATAATCCAGTCTGTGTGTTTTCAGAGTTGTGACCACACAACTCTGTTTTGTATTAAATTTCTGTGTGTTTTGGTAGAACAGGATGTATCTGTGGCAACAGCAGGAGCAGGTGAGTGTCAGCTCTTGCATGAAATATACAGGTAAAGAAGTGCAATTTAAACAAAAGCCCAAATAATGAGTATGGAAAAAGTGTGCAATAACAGCTCAACTAGAAACCTACTTGAATGCAAGCAGGAGACTTGGCGCTACAAGTATGTGCTAATTATATGAGGGAGATTTGCCTGAACAAAGAGTGTGTAATGTCTCTATATAGGTAAAGGACACTGGGCTGTTTCTGTCTAAGAAATCATGATGCTTTGGTCTCCTGCCTGTAGCCTTAAGTTATTCCCTTATGTCCTTTAAAACACAGAGAGTGGCTTTGAAACAACTGGATCATGCTCTTCACCCACTCACACTGCCAGCTCACAATTCCTGGGCTCACAAAAGGGGGTGGCCCTTGCAAATGGCATTTAAGGCTGTAGCAGACCCGCAGTGCATCCTTTTCTGCTCCCTTCAGTGCTGGCCTGTGAGGGCAGAATGCCTACTTTACAGGGTGCCTTAAAGTGCTCACAGTGCAAAGACAAAAAGATGGAGGGTGGGGAAGATCTTTGCAATGACAGGACTGGAATCATGAGGGAATTGAGTCGTGGTTCTGCCAAAGAAATCCTGGGGTTATTTCCAGCCTTTCATGCAGTTGCTCATCTGTAACAGGCAGACAACAGAGTCTCATTGTGTCCTTTGGGGGCGATCTTCCTTTCTTCAAAGAGAAGAAAATAACAACAGAGAAGGTTGTAAATATGAAGATGGGACATTATTTACTGAAGATATCTGACTGTCATTGTCACAGTAGCATTTATTCCCCTGGAAAAGAAAACAGCCAACTGAGCAGCAGAAACAGTGTTTCCTCCCAACTTGGGTTAAGGCAACCATAGTATTATTTTCTTCCCTCCCTGTTTTGCCTGGTAAATTTCAAAGTCTGAGAGACCTGTTTCAGTGAATAGATGTGACCTAGACACTGCTTTTACAGTAGGTCTGGATCTCAAAATTCCCCTCTGTCTTAAGTTGTTTAATAGAAATAGTAAGCTATATATAAATAAGTAGCTGACAACATCCTTCTGGAGAAAATATTATGAATAGTATGAAATATGCTTCTTGGTGAAAAAAAAATTCCATCATACTTATTTTGTGTTATTTGTTCACCCATCTCACTACATCTTACACAATCAAAGCTGTGACAAAGATCATAATTGAAGAGAATGGTATTGTACTTATCCCCTAGCCTGCTAAAGCTTTAACCATTGATGAAAATGTCTGCTTTCAGAGCTGTTGCTTATACCATGTGACTTCCATCAGTGGGAGAAAGTGACAACAGGGAAACAAGCTCAAAATTACTGCTCACAGTTAAGAAGTTTGATGGAATCCACTTTTCCTCCCTTGCTTCCCTTTCTAGTGAGGTAACCATAAAGCTTGAGCTCAACCATGCAATGCCAAAAGAATGTGCACACTTTTCTGCCTCCTTGGTTGTTAGGTTCTTATGTGTAGGCTTCCCAGTCCAACCTTGTGATCACAATTTCATTGCATAAACCCTATTTTAGCACTGAGTAGAAAATGGCAGACATATCAACAGCTGCACACAGACAGGCACACATGACTTCACCTTTGCAATGCCAAGTGCCTTCTGTGCACACTTTGGGGCTCAGCCATCACTTGCAGTCCTGCAGCCTTCCACCCGAGCTGCTATGCCAGTCTTTCTCCCTTTTCTTTCCTATGCTGTTGCCTTGGCCTTCCACTTGCAATTTGCATAGAAATTGATTCCTCATAGTCCAAGAATCTCATCTTTCTTCTCCTTGTGTTTTCTATCTGTTTCATAACTTTAGTTTGTATTAAGGGGAAAAGCAAGAGTTAGCAAATAGAAAAGTAGATAACAATCATTTAAATAATCCGTAAGCATTACCAGCCATAAATATGCACCAAGTGGAGTGACTGACACACACCACCTGTGACTGCTTAAATGTGATCCTGTCAGCACTGAGAGCACCATATACAGGAACAACCAAATACTAGCTTGGCTGGGTCCTAATGCCAAGGGCAGAGTGACAACAGTAATTATAGTCACTTTCCCCATCTTCACTGCTTGCTGACTCTTGAAAGGACACTCTTCCTGGGGCCACATTGTTTCATTTCTTGACAGGCACTTCCTTCTCTTTCTACTCTTTTTCACCTACAGTAACTTCAAGTTGATGTGTGGACCCCACTGATAAAATTTTGTGCAGGCAAACCTATCTCAAGAGGTGTGATGATACTATGCCCAGACAGCTGGCAGTCTTATTCTCAGACCCTGCTAGAAATGTGGGAAACAGAGGTAGAGCCCGCCCCATAAAAGGTACTGACTCTACGTATTATTGCTTGAGCTAGTTATATTTGGTTAATAAGAGCTTAACTTTGTTATACAAGACACCATCTTATTCTAGAACAGAATGCTGCATAGAGCAAAGATTAAGCAAGACTCCTTTATATAGACTCTATGGGTTACATGGACATTATTACAGACATTATATGAAGATCTGCTGGGTTTGATTTTTGTCAAATTTTAAGCATTCAGGCTAACGCTCTTCCAAACCAAGTCTCTCACTAAAACATTACTCTCCCACTATTTCAGTGGTTCAAATAAATATGACAAGTCCTGGTGCTCTGTCATCTAGAAGTACACACACTCCCTCAGGCTTGCTCTGGAGCAGGGATTTTATATCAAGAATGAGGGGAGGTAGGAGACTGCAAGGCGCAGACACAGATCTTTAAGTTATCTCACCCTATCCCACATTTGGCCCGTGCTTTAAGCAGAAAAAGATGCTGGTGCGCTTTGGCGAGTCCATCCCCACAGGGAGTCGGCCGCAGGCCGGGCAGCAGAGCCGGCCTGTCGGGGTGCACAAGCAGCCCCGCTCCGGTGTGCTGCCTGCTCCCTCTGCTGGCACCGCCGGCTCCAAACGCCGCCGGAGCAACTGCGGAGCAAGTGCAAGACGCCAGAACAGCCTTGAGCACACGAGGGTTGTATTTCCTTCGCAGCACGATGAGCCATCGGTCCTGCTCACTAGTGTCAGCAGCCTGCGGATTGTGCTTCTCTTATGCACGTCTTGGAGCTGTTCTCTTCATTTATCATCCCCAAAAAACCCGTACCTTTCTCTCCAGTTACTCACAGTAGCAAAACAGTCACAGTTTTTTTTAGTCACTTCATTTTTATGGGCCTCAAAATCTGGTAAGTGAGCAATAGAGTAAAAAGAAGTACTTTTGACCTCATGTAAAAATCCTCTGAAGAAGGTAAATATCTGCAATAATTCCTCTACTACAGCATCCATTCTAGGTTTTCTCCTAACAGTGCACAGTGGACTTTTCCAGCCTTTTAAGATAACATCTGATAGGGGTGGTCAATTCATACAAGCTTTGTGAAACCAGTACAGGACAGAAAAATATTGTCTCCCAGTCAGAGGAAAAGTTAGTGCTGACTTCAGCTCTTAAAGTACACTGGAAACATGCTGTGCATCCCCCAATCATGGGATAAGAACTCATATCTCCTTAGACATAAGGTAATTTAAAGATAAGAACACATTATAAGAAATAAAGTTATATTAGGTCTAGATCTCACAGTGACACGGGACAGTTTGCAGTCAGAAAAAAAAAAAAAAAAAAAGAAAGTGAAAATTAAAAAGCTGTCCTTGAAACACCAGAATTTTGGGACATAATTATTCTTTTAAGCCTTACAGTAAGTTATTTTAAAAAGCCATGTCTGCTGTTGGCTATAATAATTAACGTGAATTGTGACTTCTCTATGAGTAACAAAATCTATTGATCTAGATTGCATCAGCAAAAAATGAGGACTGGTGCTTTAAAACAGCATTGTAGTTATGTAAAAAAGACCAATATTCTACTAGTGTTTGAAATTTAACTATAGTAGCATCTTTTTCAGACCCAATGTTAGCATTGTATCACCTCTAATACTAGAATTTCCTAGCATGAAAGCCATGAATGGCTTTAGCTTATCTAAAACAAAGGAACAGAGTCATCAGAAAATTAAAAGGATCTGGATATAGGCTGTGCACAGGAAACAGCAATATCCCTAGAGTAAGACTTTTGACTGTTTAGAAATCCTGTTTTAAAACATACTTCATAGTTTTATCCATGTGGTGAAAACACTAAATTACAATCTGTGATTAAATCTCATACACTTCCAATATCTGAATATAACCAAATATTTCTGTATATCTATATCTGTCTATATTTCACAATATTGAAGCACTTTTCTGTAAAGTAAGAGGCTGTTTAATTTAAGTAGAATTTACTTTTGCAGTCCATCTATAAAAACATTTCTGAGGACTTGATTACAATTATTAACTTAATGGATAACTTCTTTTTTACATGATTAATCTGTTCTCTTCTGATTCCATTTTGAAGTGTGTTAAAGAAGGTTTGGAAATGTTTTGAATAGTGATACTTGTGGAAATCACACTTACAGAGAAGTGTAGCAATTTAACATTATGAATGTTCTGACATTGCCTCCTGTCCAACAGTACTTAATCAGTAAATACATTTTCTAGAATGAGAAAACAATCTGTAAGATGAGCAAATTACTTCAGGTGTTCTATCCTGTTACTTAATGAAATTATTAGATTATGACTGATTTAACTAAAAGAAAAACCATATGCTTCTGATCTCTCAGGGGAGATGAAACAAATCAGAGATCCTACCAAGTAACTTGCTTTCCTACTAAGTCCTCCTGGTAAAAGCAGTGCACGTTTAGGAAACACTGTTCAGACATGTGCAGAACACAAGTCCAACACATTGACTGGATTCTTCTTGAAGATGCACTGGCTGCTGAAATGTCAGCACCTGGTTAATAAAAGCAGTGTAACCTTTTGCACTCTTCCTCTTCACAGGACACAGGAGTGCAGAAAAATCCAAGCAGCTCCCACCTGCACTTTCCCTTGAGCCACAAAAAGCTGCAAGTTCCTCCAATCCCAGATCACAAAGCAAGAAGCTGCTCTACTCCCCCATCAGCAGAAGCTTTTCTGGGCCCTGGGAGCTGTGTCCCTTGACAAAGGCCTTTGTCCCTCACCTGTGAACATTTTCACAAAGTCGACGCTCGACATGCTCATAACCACATCAGCTGTCACCGGAGGCTTCCCGAAGCCAGCGCTCCCACCCTTGGTCTTCAGGTCAATATACCAAGTTCCTCCACCATCACCTGGACAGGGAGTGAAAAGAGGTGAGAAGGCAGCGCCCAGGTGAGAGCACTGTGCCCTCCCTCTCTGTTGCCCCTGCCAGACGGCCGCAGCCGAGCGCGTTTGCAGCGGTTCTGTGGTGGATGCTCAGCAAGGAGCCACCGCTTGTCCCCCGTGACGCCCCAAGCCCCACGAGCCAGGGCCATGGGCAGAACAGCCCAGAGGCTGCACTTTGCTCACAGAGCTGGTGGCACTTCTCCCGTGGCCCCGAGAGCGCCCTGTCTGTTCCCACACCACCCTGTGCCAGCCGGGACAGAGGCTCCGCGTGCGGCACAAGGGCAGCGGCTCCCGACACCCGCTCGGGTGGGCCTGGAGCATCACACAGAAGAGAAGAGGAGTCAGTCTGCTTTGGGACAGCTTCCAAAGTGATTCTGTTTGAAAATGCCCAGTGCCTTTTGCTAAGCAAGGTTGCACAAGCAATGGTCTTACCCGACAGCTCAAACTGAAAGACACCCTGAGTACTTTTCACATGCTCTTCAGTCACTGCCCCTTGAATAACTCGGAATGTCTCTGCAACGGGACCTGATGGCTTGCCTGCAGCAGATTCTGTCTTAACCTTTGCTCCATCTGCTCCTTCCTGCTGGGTTCCACTTAATTTCTTCTCTTTGAATGCTTGGGTAACACCTCCCATAAATTAATTCTTGTGCAAAGGCTTCTAAATCGTAAATCAGTAAATTGATTTACTCCTTTTGTTGCCAACTTTCAGAAATCTCTAAACATGGGCAAATGGTTTAGAAAAGAGAGATTGTTTATTCTACCCAAGATGCAAGGCGGAGATATTCCACAAATCAAGCTGACCAAGGATTAAAACGTGAGAGAATTCACATGTTATGTAAATTTGAAATCTACATAAACCTGCCAATAGTTGCCCTCTGCCTACTGCTAATTGCATAACTTGTGCAACCTTATGCAGTACGTGTCACTGCACCTGTGTAGGCCTCTTCAGGGGACTCTAGTGGTCCCTGGTGGTCGTTTGGGGAGGTGGCCCCTACTCAGTTTCAAGCTAAGTTCAGTTTAGGACATGCAGAGATTCAGATATAGCATCAAAGAAGATGTCATTTTCTCAGACAATTGCCAGAGAAGTCATAAAATACAAAAGTTTTCCATAAACATTGAGAAACATCTGCTTAACCCACCTGATAGCATCTTTTTACATTTAAAAGCGGGGTTAAAGGGGAGTATGATACCATCAGCTTCCATCTGGATCAGAGATCAAAGGAATGGACAGGGACAGCAGATTCTGCTTCAAGACTCAGAGCTTAAAGATGCAGAGAATTCTACTTAAAATACAATTAATTAAAATTACAGAGAATTCTGTTTAAACACATCAATTTGATCAGCATTTTTCTTTACCACAGTGAATATGCACATTTAACAATAAAGGAAATCTTTTGCAATTTACAAAGCCAATCAAGTTGAACAGCGCCTTAAAATCCTGTTTAAAGTCTCTTAGGTGTTTTCAGTATCAAAAAATACTTAGGTCTATTGCGTGAGTCCCTACAAAATAACCAGCACTGGGAGCCCAAGGAACTAACACCATTTGCCCCTGGCAGAATGGTCCAAGTGTGACTGACCAAGGAGTATTTCCAACAGAAAGGAACACTTTCAATTTTGCCTCCTCTACTCTGGCCTTATCTCTACTTTGACACTCATATAAAGCCAGCTCAGCATTCTTAGTTGCCCTTCACTTTGACATGCAACACTTTTGAAAAAGCAAAAGCAACTCTTTTCTAAAAAAATCCCCAAACATTTCTGCATTTCATCTGAGAGACTGTAAATTACGCAAATTTCATCTAGGATGCAAGACAAACTGGTTATGATATAATTTAGCAAGACTGGTCATATGACTTACCTGAAAAATGTGCTATTTTCCATTTGATTTCTTTTTCCAGCAATATTCACCTGTGACCTTCACTATAAAAAAGGATTCTTCAAAATAAGATACTGATTATAAACCAAGAATTTTTCAAAGTCCTGTGGTAGGTAACATTCTTTCACTAGTTTTAAGTACAGAGGCCCTGCAGCCACTTCCATAAATCTCACCCTCCAAATGAGAAAAAGGGTTTTGGCAAATAGCTTGAATTGAGTCCAAATTCTTGAGAGAAAAAACAAGCCAATCCGTTTGAAATCCAGAGGGCATTCACTACCACCAGAACTGATCAACTTGTATATACAGTGGCTTTCCTATTAGATCTTTCTATCTTCACTGATACCATCAAAACTGGAATCCTTTCAAAGTTGCAAAGAAAAAAAGTTTGAAGTTGAGAGACAATGTCTTTTGCTGGTATGTAGTAAAAAAAGAAATAGTTATGAGTTGAGGAATTCCAACCAATTTAATTATTATCATTTAATATAACTACAAAATTATTTTGTTACTAAGAAATTAAAACAAACACTTAGAAAAATTAACCTCAACTCTTCTGCACACACCTTGTTTATTTCAAATAAATTGTAACATTTTTTGCCAAATCTGGGAATTGCTCTTACTAATAGTATACCCATGAGTGTCCTTAACATTTGTCATTAGATATCCAAGTGTTATTTAATATTCCAATCAAATAGTAGTGAGTTTAAAGTGAGTATTTCTTCTGCTAAAAAGTAATATGTTAAAATAACAGCAATATTCACTAGGGTGCACATTTGTAAATGAATGGGGGAAACGATCTTGCAGACCATAGGAAGGGAATACCAATGAACTATGCCCCATGCGTGCCGCTCGCACAAGTGGTTTTCCTCCGTTTAACTCCCTCAATATTTTCCTTTTCTTACCTATTTCTATATCGATATGGAGACATATTCATTAAAAGAAGTGCTCTAAGACGACTGGTGCTGAAATGTGAATTGTCACTCAAAAACACGGGGGGCTTGAAGAGGGGCAGCAAGCGTGTCAGCCCCGGCTGCGGGCTGGCAGTGAGGTGCAGCAGGCAGAGGGAGGCACTGGCGGAGCGCCTGAGCCAGGGACAGCGGGGACAGCCGGGCAGGCGTCGCTGCAACGCGGCACGGCGGAGCGGCGCAAAAGGCTGATGGGGTAAACACTAAATTAAAGGAGTAGTTCCTGAAAGAGAAGGGCGCTCCACGTTCCCCTGCGAGTAGCTGCGGGGTCAGGAGCTAGCTCCAGGTGGATGCTGCTCCATCGGAGGGGAATGCATTTGGGAGAGCAGAGGGGTGTCCTTCCCCGCTGCGCCCCAGGATCGTGGGGGTTTCTGCAGTGCAGAGAGCAGAGCACAGGACTGCAAGCACAGATGCAAGGGTGCTCAGCCCACGGTAAATCCGTGCTCTCCTGCTCAGCACTCGGAGTGGTGTGGGGGGGAGAGCTGCGTGGCTGCCGCCCAGGCACCGGCAACACCGCTGAAACCCAGAGCTCGAAACTTCCACCTTCTGTAGCGCCTGTTCAAACGCTTTCTGCCCCTCAGGCTAAAAAAAACTTCCAGGAGATAAATTGACCCTCCTGATACAGGAAAAAAGCCCATCACACCAGTTCCCCTATTACATACTGGAGAGAGAAAAAGCCCAAAACAAGCACTCGCTGGCTGAACCATGATGCCCAGGGGCTTTTCCTGCACGTACTTGTGAACAGAGCTGACAGCGGCAGCTCTCTACACACAAACACGATGGCTTACTTCCATGGGGGATACTGCAGGCATGAGGCTTATGGTCTGGGCATGCAGCTGTGGCAGTCAAGCTGTGCCTTGGTCATCTGGGCCGAGTGGCTGCCGGGACAATGACAGAAAAGCATGCCTGAAGATCTTAGCTAAGCACTGTCACTTCCATCGGTGGAGGATGTCAACCCTGGGAAAGCAGGTGGTATGGAAGACCTTACAGCTGCAAAGTGTTCAGACAGCCCTTGGCCCCTTTAGCCTGCTCATGCCTCAGTCACACAGGAGTCTGCACCCCTGTGACACTGTGAACTGCAGTGAACCAACAACCACCATTATAATAATACACAGACTAATGCATCCACTCAGGGCTCACTTTGCTTTTTGTTGATGTCAGTAAAACCATCTGTCTCAATTCCCCCAGCAGGTTCAGACCTACCAGATGATTTCCCTGTCTGCCATCAGCTCCCAGTGAAACTTGAAGCCCTGTCAGGGTGCTGCACAGAATCTCTGTGAGAGCTGAAGGGGGAAAGGCAAGTCAAAGGTGAAACCTGGTGGAAGATTTGGTAACCACAGTTAACAGCTGGTCAGCATGGCAATGATGGGAGGAGGTCAGGGTCTTCACAGGGCAGCAGAGGGAGGATGAGAAAAAGTTACACGTGCAGGGCATGGAGGTGAGGGCTGACCTCACAGTTATTGTGAAATAAGAGATATACTAGGGGAGAGGATGAAGGAGCGAATAGGTGTGCCTGGGTGAGCAAAGACAGAGGATCCTACTGCAGGCTTTCTAATAAACAGGAAATCACAGACTCATTAGAGTTGAAAGGGACCTTTAGAGGTTATCTACTCCAACCACCCTGTTGGGGGTGACCTGGAAAGGTCAAGGTGACCTGGAACAGATGACACAAGCCTCCCTGGGTAGACTAGTGCTCTGCCAGCCTCAACATAAAGAGGTTCTTTGTCATGTTTCAGTGTAATTGTGGCTTAACTTATGGCCACTGCTCCTTAGTTTGTCTCCTGGCATCACTGAAAAGAGTCTGGCACCACCGTCTTGGCATCCACTTTATTTATACACATTACAGAGCCACTTTGTTTATACACATTACGGAGATCCTCTCCCAGTCATCTCAGGCCCAGCTCCTGCAGTCTGCCCTCAGAAGAGAAATGCTCCAGGCCCCAAATCATCTTTGTGCTCCTCCACTTGACTGACTCCAGTAGCTCCTTGTCTCTCTTCTCCTGAGGAGCCCTGAACTGGACACAACGCTCCAGAAGATGAGGGAGAGGCAAAGCTTCAGTGATTTGAGAGCAATTGGCAGGAAACCAAAGCAAGATTTCACACACACGGCGGAGAACGAAAGCATACCGAAAGCCTTCCAGTTCCACCCTTCATCCCGCGTATGCCTTTTTCCAGTCTCAGGTTAACTCGCACCCCTGGGCTCACCACCCCCACTGAGCCCACAGCTCCCGGGCAGAGCGGCGAGCCCCGGCCCCGGCCCCGGCCCCGGCCCCGTCTCCGCCCCGAGCGGCCGCGGCGGCTGCGCAGCGGAGCGGGCCCGGCCCTGCCCCGGCCCTGCCCCGGCCCGGCCGCGCCGCCATGCTGCCCAACACCGGGTAAGGGCTCTCGGGACGGGCGGGCTGCGGCCGGCGGGGGCTCGCCGGACCCCCCTGAGCGCTGTCGCCCTGCGGGGCGGGCGGGACTCGCAGCCGGCCAGCGGTGAGGGGTTGTAGCGGAGGACACGCGTGTCCCCGCGGGGCCGGGCCAGCCGAGGGGCCCCGGGCAGCACCTGGGCCCCGGGACGAGCAGTTCGGATCGTACAGGGGACTTGAAGGGTGTTTTGCAAGGGAAATAGCGGAGGAGTTTAATGTAAATTAGGCACTGTATCAGTAATTTCATATGGAACATTTATATCAAAGTATAATTACTTACTATTACTACTACTATTGTTGTTGTTATTGCTATTTTTGTTATTATTGTTGTATAGTAATTTGGTCTTCTACTAGTGCCTTAACCTGGCAGTCAAGTTTTCTTCCTGTGCAGGATCGTAATTTAGAGGTGTTTTCTGCCTTTTTGGCTTTTCGGAGGCCAACACTGCTATCAGCTGGGAAGATAAGTTATTTGATTCTGTGTGTTATAAACAGGATTATGAAATTCCTAGATTCCTTAATGTGTGTAGGTTGCTTAAAGTGTCCTTGATGTGACCTGAAGGTCTTTATTGGCAGTCATCTGTGTGGGAAAGGAACTGATCGTAACGTTTTTCAAGATTGTAGGGCACAGATGTCAATTTGATGTTTTCTGTCTTATTATTCAACTCTGATGAAAGTGATGCAGATGTGACTTTCACAATACAGGTCATAAGAAATTTCAGCTGGGCAGATATGCTTTATGAACTTTAAACTCTTGGGCTGCTAAGTGAATTAAGAAATAAATCTTTAGTCTTGCAAATATAACTAACTAACCACCACCCTCTGAGCCTGACCAACCAACCAGTTTTTTACCTGTCAGGTTGCACATACATCCAGATCATAGCATATGCAGCAAAAATATTATGATAGTGTTGAAAGACCTGCATTCACCCACTCCATTGAGCAATGGACCTGCTTTTCCTACCAGTGTAACAGAAGTCTCTAAGCTTTTGATGCCCTTCACAAGCTGCTGCTGCAGGTGAACTTTGGTTTTCCTGACGCCACCCCAGCATGCCCTGGTACTGTTTCTAATTCCTTCTTTGTGGCTTGTCTTTGCCCCCACACTTTGTATGACACTTTTGTTGGGAGCTAAATCACAAGTTCCCTGCATAGCCCTGCTGATACCGGTCTCCTGGTAAAACTTCTTGTCTTCCTGAGTAGACCACTCCAGCCCCAGGCAGGGCTTAAAGCCCCATCAGCTTTTCTCTGCTGTTTTCTCCTCCAGGGCTGCCTCCTGTTGGATCCCATTTACTTCTTCCATGACTAAGGTGAATTGTGCTGACCTCGTACTGGTTGGTTGAAGGTAGAAACTAGATTCTGGCCTTACTTCATTGAGCTGTGCACTTTGACTATTCATATCAACTATTCCAGACTTGAACTTTTCTCACTGTGCTTGTGACTGAACTCATGGCTGTAGTTTTTTGTGGTTCACTGTTCTGTTTAGATATTTTTCTTGCTGTGCCTTTCTAATACTCTTAAGATTTTGCTGATAAAGGCAGTTTGAAATGGCACTTTCAGGACCTGAGACCCCTGATCTCAGGTTGACTTCTTGAGATCCTGTAGATGCCTAGCCTTGCCTCTTCAGGGGAAGAGGCATCTCCCCCTTTCTGCCCCATTCCAATTTTCTGCCTTTTGAAAGCAAACATCCTCCTAGAGAGTATTTAACAGAGAGATGTTCTCAGATTAGAGGAGAAAAAAAACACATCTGAAACATGAGGGGGAGAAGGTTTGGCCCAGTCTGAAAGGAAAACTAATGGGAGCTCAGAGTGTAAGCTTTTGTAACATTTGTTATGTGACATTTGTGATTCAAGCATAAAGTGAAGTTACTGTTGCACATTGTTTATATGAATTATTCAACAGAAGTTAAAAACCTGAACCTCCTGGGTTTTGCTACAGTGTTACATAAAGCAATATAAGCTTTATGTGGAACACTGAAACACGCATTCCTTTAGTATGGAAAACCTGTTGTCTAAAAGGCTTTATCATTGAACATGTTTGTGGAGTTGATATGTGTCTTCAAAAATTCAGTGATACTGTGTTAGCCAGACAGCTTTCTCAGGGTTTAAAACTTGTTAGTTTCTCTAAGTTGATTGGACCTGTTTATTCGGAGAACCCATTGGACTACACCCAGTTCCTGGGAAGCTGTCAAGTGTAGAAGATTTAAGAGAAAAATTGCCATTTCTGAAAATAAAGCTTTTGGCATTTGCATGTGACACTGTGGTTCCAGACTTGGTACTTTATACCACATTGATACATCAGTTTTGTGTTTAGAGCACTGTGATTAATAGAGTACAGAGATCTGTGTAGGTGTGTTGTCTTGTTGGAAACTGAAATTTTGTTTGTACAAATTACTCCTTTTCCACTGCAGAATATAGCAGCTCTGTTGTAAAACAGTGTATTGGATCCCTTTACAGAAAGGGAGAAATGTAACTGGGTGGCCTGTGTAACCTTCTTTATAGTGTTTGCAAACTTGGGATGTGGTCTTACATCAGTGGTACTTTTCTGTAGCTGTAGCCATCCCTTTTGTAGTCCCTGGGCTGTTTTCTTAGTAAAAGGACAAAGGCATTTACCTGGCTGGGAGACTGTGGTAATTACATTTGCCCTTAGAGTCTGATAAAAGTCAAATGATTTACAGCTTCTGCTTTATTCTTTTCTTCTTTACCATCCACTTTCCCCTTCACCTTTAGGAAACTGGCAGGATGCACTCTCTTCATCACAGGCGCGAGCCGGGGCATTGGCAAGGCCATTGCTTTGAAAGCTGCCAAGGATGGCGCCAACATTGTGGTAGCTGCCAAGACAGCTGAGCCCCATCCTACTCTTCCAGGGACTATCTACACTGCTGCAGAAGAAAGTAAGTTGTAACAAATGAAGGTGCTGGGCTGGGTGTAGTAAGCTCTTGCTTAATTACTGTACCTGACTGAAAAAATGCATAGACTCTTAGTTCACATTTACTAAAATAAGCTGCTTCTCTTGCCTCCCAGGAATGCTGTAATATTACTGTAATGAGGATGGGTATGTGTATATACATGTAAAAATGCTATGCTACTTGAGGTGTATGAAATAAACATTTGCAGTGTTAAGATTTGTTTTGGCTTCCCTGTTCCTCATACAACGTGTTAAAAGGTCACACTTTTAAAAGGTCAGAAGTTTGAGAGTGTGATTTTCAGTGCTGTCTTGAAGCAAGTCATTGCCCAAGAGATTCTCAGAAGGTTCATATTAGTTGTCCCATCTGAGAGCAAATTTTTAAATGTTTAATTTTTAATTGTGCAGTTGAAGCAGCTGGAGGAAAGGCTTTGCCATGCATTGTTAATGTGAGGGAAGAACAGCAAATCATTAATGCCGTGGAGAAAGCTGTAAAAACTTTTGGAGGTAAGTTAAGGCATGGGGGAAGGCAGGCATTAATAGGCAGATTGTTCAAACAATAAGGAAAAAGAACTATCTGCCTTATTTATGCTCTTTTTTTCTTTAAATGCTAATGTGAAATGGCTTACTTTAAACCAGGGATTGATATTTTGGTGAATAATGCAAGCGCCATCTCTTTGACGGGCACTTTGGAAACAGCAACAAAGAAGGTCAATCTTATGATGGATGTCAACGTACGAGGAACCTACCTTACGTAAGTGCTGAGAGAAGGAAGCAAAGCAATTGTAACAGAATGTATGATGTTATTTCAGTTTTTCTGAGAAATCTGTAGCTGTCTTGCTGCCCTGGCATTTGAGTGCAGATATTCTGTGTGTGTTCATAGGAAATTGCTCAGTTATTGGTCAACTGATTTGAATTAATATTTCCAAGAATTATTTGCAAGTTGGAGTAAACAGAAACCTTATTACTGCAGTCATTAAATGTTCACAAGCCCCTCCATGCATGTAGGAAGAAAAAAGTAATTTGTTTCAAATTAAGCTCCAGCTCAGCTTTATTAAATGCTGATGCTCCTTTATTTCAAGCAAAATGACTACATTTTTGCATACATCAGATCAATATTTTACTTGCCAGTTTTCTTCTCATAAGCTTCCTTCTCATCTTTAGAAATGTTGTATTAACCATACTTAAAGAAGAAATGTTAAAGATGTAACTTAATGATCCTAAGTGTTCTCCACCTACTTTCAGCATATCAGTTCTGTTATTTATTTAAATGAACATACTAAGATTTGATTTCCCAGTTCCTGGGGTCTTTATTTTCCACATATTTGGAGGTGGATTTAGCAGGTTGAATCATCGTTACATTTACAGGATGTAATTTAAAGCACCATCTTAAAATGAAGACTTTGATTTTCACAGGGTTTATAAAAAAGCTCATGGAAATTCTCTAAATTTGGATGTTGCTTGGTGTGATCAGAAAGTTTTGTATCAAAGTATTACCACAGAATTATAGAATAGTTTGGGATAGAAAGCACCTTTAAATGTCATCTAGTCATATCCTCCATCTAGACTAGATTGATTGCCATTCTCCTTTGTGCAGATCTGTCTGGTTGCAAGCTCTTTATAAATTGCTGAATGGATTCAACTGTATTGCTGTGACAAGTTCCATCTTCTCCTTCCTAGCCAATATTAACAGTGATTTTATTGATTTCACGCCTAGCTATTCCAAATTAATGGGGAATTCTTAAAGTGTACTTTTGGTCCTATTCTACCTTGAAAAGATTAAAATTCAGGTTCTGTTTGCTGCAAGTGGAAGAGCATAAGAAAAATCAGTGCCTCTCAAGGGTCTTTGTCATTGCTTTTGTAATTCTCAATTGAGAAAGCCTAGTGAAGCATTTTTGCCTTTTCTTCTCCTTGCTTTGAATGTTGATTCTGATTGTAATTTGTGGAGACCTACTTTCAGTTTAATGTTCAGAAAATTACAATAGCTTTAAAAAAAAAAGATGTGGACTTTCTGCCTGTGTAGAGGCAGTGCTAGGGAAGATGCCCCATCTTAACAATTATACTTGTTGACATAGAATCATGGAATCATGTTGAATCATGGAATGCATTGGGCTGGAAAAGACCTTAAAACATTGTCTGCTTATAAGCCCCTACCATGAGCAGAGACATTTCCCATGGACCAGGTTGCTTAGAGCCCATCCAGCCTGGCCTTGAACACTTCAGTGGGTGCGGAATCCACAGTTTCTTAGGCAGCCTGTTCCAGTGTCTTACCACTCTCAGAGTAAAAAGTTTCTTCCTAATATCTAATCTCAACCCACCCTCTTTCAATTTAAAGCCATCCCCCCTTGTTCACTCACTCCATGCCCTTGCGGATAATTCCTCCCCCACCTTCTTGTAGCCCCTTTAGGTACTGGAGGGTTGCAGTAAGGTGACTCCAGAGCTTGCTCTTCTCCAGGCTGAATAACTCTCAGCCTGTCCTTGCAAGAGAGCTGTTCCATCCCTCTGATCAGCTTGGTGGCATCCTCTGGAATTATCTCAAAGGTCCAGTCTCCTTCCTGTGCTGGGATCCCAGAGCTGGATGCGGGGTTCCAGGTAGGCTCTCACCAGAGCAGAGCAGAGGGGCAGAATCCCCTCCCTCCCCTGCTGCCCACACTGCTTTGGATGCAGCCCAGGACACGTTTGGCTTTCTGGGCTTGGGAGTGCTGATGGCTGAGTCATGTCCAGCCTTTCATTCATGAGCACGCCCTGGTCTTCCAGCAGGGCTGCTTTCAATCTGTTCATCCCCCAGCCTGTGTTGTTAATGGGAGTGCCCTGACCCAGGTGCAGCACCTTGTTCGTGGTCTTGTTAAACCTCATGAGATTCCCATGGACTCCTCAAACTTGTCCAGGTCCCTCTGTGGATGGCATCCTGACCTTCAGGAGTGTCAGCAGCACCACTCAGTTTGGGATCATCTGCAAATTTGCTGAGGGTGCACTTGATCCCTTCAGCTGCGTCATTGATGGAGACATGGAGTAACGCTGGTCCCAATACCAACCCATGAGGGACACCACTTGTTGCTGATGTCCATCAGGATTCTGAGCCATTGAACACTACCCTCTGGATGCCACTGTCCAACCAATCCTTTATCCACAGAACAGTCTGCCCATCAAATCTTCTCTCCCAATGCTAGATAGAAGAATGTTAAGAGGAATCTTCTCTAAAGCTATACAGACTAAATGACACCTGTAGTGCTATCCTTGTCCACTGTGTAGGCCTTCCATTGTGGATAGCCATTTGGTTGATCAGGGAGGACTTTACCAAGGTGAAGACCCTCTGATTGTCCCAAATCATCTCTGTATCATAGGATCACACCTGATCCTAGGAGGATCTGTTCCATGATCTTCCCAGGCATGAAGGTGAGGCTGACAGGTTGGTAGTTCCCAGGGTTCTCCTGTCCACACTTTTTAGGCATTGGTGTGTTTCCCTTTTTCCAGACACCTGGATCTTCACCTGATTCCACAATTTTTCAGATACAGAGTGGCTTGGTAACTGCATCATCTTATTCCCTCAGGACTGTGAGATGCATGTCATCAGGCCCCATGGGCTTATGTATGTTCAGTCTCCTCAGATGGTCAGAAACCTGATCTTCACTTAAAGTGGGAAGCACTTTGCTACCCCAGTCCCCATCCTCCTGTCCATTTACTTAAGAGGTATGGGAAGAGAAGTTGCCATTGAAGATTGAGGCAAAAAAAAATCGAGTTCCTCAGTCTTCTTGTCATCAGGTGTTACCAGTTTTCCAGCTTTGCTTATCCCAGAGTGCATGTGTATACACTGTCTTTGCCTTCTTTTTCTGACTGACAAATCTGTAGAAGCCCTTCTTGTTATTCTTTGCATCCCTTGTAAAGTTCAGCTTCACTTTGGCTTTCTTCACCCCAAACCTACACAAATCTGTGCCCCTTTATTCTTCCTAGGATACTTTTCCCTGCTTCCACTGGCTATGTGTTTGTTTCTTGTCCTTTAGTTTGACCAGAAGTTCTTGTACTCATCCATGCCAGTCTCTTGTCTTCCTTGCCAATTTCTTGTGCCACTAGATCACTAGCTCTTGTGCTTTATGGAATGTGTCCTTAAAAATCTGCCAGTTCTGTTCTGCTCCATTGTTTCTGAGGGCAGCATTGCAAGGGCTCCTATTGACTAGCTCCTTGAAGAATTGGAATTTTGCTCTTCAGAAGCTCAGGACCCTGACTTTGCTTTTTGCCTGACCCATTTTCTTCCTGACTGTGAACTCCACCAGTGGGTGATCATTGCAGCCCAGGCTGTCTCTCATCTTGGGGTCCCTGATCAGCTCTCATAGGTTTGTGACCGTAAGGCCCAGTATGGCATCCCTTCTGGCAGGGTTATTACTTGAATTAAGGAGTTATGCTCCATGCATTCTCAGAATCCCCTGGACTGCCTGCAGCTCACTCTGCTACTTTTCCAGCAAACACTGGGCTGTCTGAGGTCTCCCAGCAGGACAAGAGCCTGTGAGTGTGATCCTTCCTGTAGCTGGAACAAGAAGGTCTCATCAATAGGCTACCCTTGGTCCAGGACCTGTAGTGACACCAACCACAAGGCTCCCTTTGTTGCCTCAATCTCTGTTTCTTACCCACAGACTTTTACCTGCTCATTGTTGTTCTTCTTCAGTTCACAGGTCGTTCTTCAGAGGTGGTTCATCACATTTTAATCCACTTCTTGATGCAGAGGGAAACCCCTCCATCTCTCCTTCCTCCCCTGTCCCTTCTTAACAGCCGTCAATAGCTGCAATTGAATAATGGGATTCATCCCACCAAGTTTCAATAATGGCAGCTAAGTTTCTTGGTTCCTATGCATTAAGAAATGAGGCATCTGTTAGTGAACCTGCCATTGAAAAGAGTTGAACCCCCAGGACAGTTTAGGAGGTAGTAAATTATTTACTTTACTACTATGGTGATTTTGCTATTGAAGGTGTTGAAGTTTTCCCCTTTGTGGCTGAGATTATGTGTGGGTCCTGTGGGAATATATGAATAGTTGGTGACTAGTGTGGTGATGTTTGAAACTATGAACTTGATTAAAAATTCTCAAGCAGAGATCAAGTACAAACGTGTACCCTAGTGCTAGAAGTGAATTCAAAAGCCAGTTTTTGGAAAGTAAAAGTTCCATTTTACAGAGATGTGTAAATTTGAAGTAGAATTCTCTTAGAAGAGAAGAGGCTCTCAATTTTCTTTGGAATATTTGTAATAGCATTCTGCTATGCAGTACTATTTCTTCAACATGGTTTTAAAGAAGAAATAGGTATGGGATTAGAAGAGAATATTTTTATGACTAAATGATGCTCTGCACTGCTGATTTTGGTTGTTGCCTTAGAGTGTTTTGTTGCCCCTACCACAACTATCACAAGAAGATTATGGCTTATGAGTATCTGGAAAATTAGCTTTTGTCAAAACTGATGCACTAGTTGGAGAATGTGGTCCAATTTGCAGGAATGAATACTAGGCCTAAGTGATCTGCAACAGATACTTTTTGTTGTTCTTTACATCAGTTAAATACTTGATACAAGAAGAAGCTTTTTCTTGGGCTGTTGAGAAAATACTGGTCTACTAGTTTTGTTTTTACTGTAATAATAGGTGTTCTATAAAATAAGAGGCGACTGATATGTCTGAATCCATCTTTCAGGTCTAAAGCATGCCTTCCTCACTTGAGGAAGAGTAAGAACCCCCATATCCTGAACCTTAGCCCACCTATGAATCTGAATCCCATGTGGTTTAAAAATCATTGTGGTGAGTAGCATTCAGAGCCTTTGTTTCTATTTTGTGAGAAACATATAAGTACCTGGTGAGGTGTGCAGTAGTACCAGTGCAGAGTGGCAGATCTTGTATCTTTAGCGACACGTACAGACTGGCACTAATGGTTCCTCAAAGCATTTTGTAACTGACCTACAAAAATTGTTTTGTGGGAAAATGTAGTGGGCAGGTTTCAAGGCATCATCCATCCTTTTTGTTTTCAGGTTAAGTCTGTGCTTTTCTATGGGAATTGTTAGGATTACAAATTCTCTGCTCCAAATAGAGACTGAAACCCAAAATTAATTTTCTTACTGATTCAGCTTCATGGGTTTGTTTGGTTTTTTTTACTATGGATAAAGCTCAATGTTGTCTTTTAATATGGAAATTATTTTGAGGTGGAAAAAGAACTCCATGTTATCTTGAAGTTAGTGTTGCTCATTTTAAAACTGTAGCAAAAGTTCTCCATTTTGGACGCTTGTCATGTTTCACTCCAGCAAGTTCCAGTTCATTACCCTGGAAAGTTTCTCTTCTCGAAGTAGATAGGTAACAATAGATATAGATTTCCTGTCTCCCACTTTTTTTTTGTCTACAGAGACTAGTTTGGCCCTTAACAGCTAATATGCCTTAGGCATCTTAAAAAAAAATTATCACTCTTGTCAGTGTGCTGTGTATAAAAAAATCACCATGCAGCTAGGCTTCACCTTTATTTTTGGCAGGACATGTGAAGCTTTCATTTTGTTTGCAGTGAAAAGATGACAGACTACAGTTTGTATCTGATGGAGATGGCAGGTAGAAGGGAGAGATTTTGACTCTAGGAAAATAATTTTTTCTGAAAGCCCTGAATTTTTCATGTGAACCAATTATCTGTTTCATCTCCATTTCCTAATTAAAATTATATTTTACCTAGAGTGTAAACTTTTTTTTAAATTTATTTTTCCATTTATATTATTTTTTAATTAATTTTTTCACTTCTTGTCTTAGCTTATACCATTTCTAAATATGGAATGTCCATGTGTGTTTTGGGAATGGCTGAAGAATTTAGAGGAGAAGTTGCTGTCAATGCTTTATGGCCTAAAACAGGTAATTTTTTTTTTTAAATATTACTGAAATACTTACTTTCTGTATTTTGTCTGTTAAAGCTTGTTTTATTTGATGCTGAATATACTTCAGACTTCTTCTGGAATAGATTCAAGTGACTGAGTAGTTCTTTTACGTATTATTTTTTCATCCTGCATGGGTTCTGGTTTTTATTGCTAGTTCTCACTAGGCTATTACCACTTTGATCTAAACTCATCTTCAGCTAGTTTGAAACCACACAGTTGGTTGAAGCATGTGTGTAGTGTTTGGCTTTTCTGTGCTTTTTCTGATGCACCCAGTGTTTTGGTTTGGACAGAATTACAAAAATAATTGTATGCTTTAATGAGTGGATATTGAACATCTGTGTATGTAGTACTAATTAGAATTCCTTGCTAGTTAAACTGTGAGAGCTTACTGACAAGACAGATACCTCTCTACATGCGGAAATAATTTTCAAAAGGCCTATTCCTAGAAATTTTGGCACAGTGCAATTCTGTGAAGAGTCATTCACAGAACCATCTGATTGCAAATTACAAGAAATTAAAGAGCTCTCCGGAAGAAAAATACGCTCAATGCTCCCATGTTGTATTAGCTTCAGTTTTTTTTGTGTGGGTCAGTGAGGATAAGGGCTGCTGTTTGAGATCTAGCCAGCTGTTTGCCAAGGAGTCCAATCTCTTTTCCCCAAATTTATCTATGGGCAGAAATGTTACTGAGTGTTAAAATCAATACTAAACAGAATGTAATCCTGCCCTTTAGTGGTATAAGTCCAGTCACTGTGTTACAAAACATTACAACAGTGTTTATTTCCTCAACAACTGCAAGCAAGGAAGGAGGAAGAGGAGATAAAAGTATAAATCAAGATCCTTTTCTGATGATGGTACTCCAGTTTAAGAAGTGTTTGTACACAGGCACTTTGCAATGTTTTCCTGTTAGGAGTTACAGGCCTCTTTTAACCTTTAGTGGGAACTCGAACTCTCTGACCTCCTTTCTCTAAAATAAGAAATTGGAGGAAAACTTCACTATTTCAGACAAAATCAGCCAAATTTCTCAGCTTGAGTACAGTAGGTGATCATCATTTGAACAGTTGGTTTGGTGTGTCTGACAGACTTGGTCCTTTTTCATTGGTCTGGATACTTGCATCTTAAATGATTCCAGCAAATGGATGCCTCATAGTTCTGCTCACTATATGAGTTCTACCCACAGAAATATTTTGGTAAGGGATTGACTTCTAAAATTATAATTATATCTTTCATGATAATTATATCATCATGTAACCTATACTATTTTGAAGAACAGTAAGGTCTTCATCTCTGATGTACTGAAGGCAACTACACACATAACTTAAGAATATGGATTGCCTTGTGGTGAAGTCAAAGTTCACCTTTCAGAGCTCAAGTGTGTATTTTTTGGGTTTTCTTTTGTATTTCTGAGGCAGTTAAAAGAAATGTGCATTTGTTAACACATACTTGCTTCTTAAGTGCCCCAGGAAAACATCAAAAAATTTTCAATGGAGATTTCCCAGTATCTGTGTCATCTGAAATGAAACCATGAAACCTGATTCTTGGTCTTTAGCTCCCTAGATCCCACTCATCCCCTCTGTATTCTCTTTAAAATGGCACTGCTAAATGGATTTTATATCTCCTCAGAAGCCAGTAGGTGGGAGTAACTTGGTTTCTCATTAACAAAGGTGACCTTTTACCTACTATTGTGTGGTTTTTGGTCATTGACTGATTTAGCAATGTATATTGCCTATGTGAGTTAGGGATAATAAAGGAATTAATCCAGAGTATCTCATTCCAATAGAGAGACATGAAACTGCAGACAACCAATTTCACTTATTTTTTCATGAAAAGAGTGTTACAAGATTTCCCATTGTAGGTGCACATAATCATATACTGCATAGACACATTATGTGGATCCTACACAGCTTTCTTATTCTGAATGTGTTGGGAAAAACATCCACTACTATTGTGGAAATGAGTCAGTGGTTTTATGGGTCCTATTAAAAACTAAAGAATTTTTTTCTGCAGAGACCAGCTGATTATGCTAGGTATTTATTTTGCAACGTGGCTGCTTCCCCCACCCATCTGAATTATTTGACCTCTGTTTTTTTCACGGCAAGGGAAAAATGGACCTGTGAAAATTTCTCTCTCTACCACAATGGAGATTTTTTTCAGATGGGTGGCTAACTTTATAAACAGAAGTTACATTAAGTCTTATATCACATAGTTGAATAAATTATTTCTTTCTAGTTTTGGCATATGCTGCAGCACTCCCAAGTACAGTACTCCACAGGTACAGTAGTAGTACCTGTGTCTCAGATGTGGTCTGGTATTAAAGAATGTCTAAGGTAGTACTAATAAAACTTCTATACAATCTGATATTGTTAATGTGGGGAAGCAGAAAACCGAAACCAAATACAAATACAGTTGTATCTTTCTCTTGAGCATTACATTTCCACTGTGTCCTTGGTAACATACCCATACCTGCTAAAATAAGAAGAGAACACTCTGGGAGCTGCTACTGGTTACAGAGTGAAGCTAATATTTGTTCCCCACATGATCCTGCAGAACATGAGGCTTGGAAATGCAGGAAGATTCAATTTTCAGATGAAAACAATATATATTCTAATAAATGCTTTTTTTAAAATAAAGATTCCTCTATGTGAGATGCTACAAAGAAATCAAAAAAAGTAATTAAGCTTTTTATAAAATCAAAGGTATACAAGCAGAGCTTTTCATTTTCAGAAATCATGCCTGCTCATTCAGTGATGCCTCCATGAAAACTGATGTGACATCAAGTATAAAAGATCATAATGTGTGAATTCTCCAGTAAAAAAAGAAAACCCCTGCTTTTGAAAGGTTTATCTTCCAAAAGTTAACAAGTTAACTTTCTTGCGATCATCCAGAGAATCAGTGTTACAGACTTCCAGGGTATCTGAAATACAGTTGCAAAGTTCCTAATTTAAAAGCACACTATCATCTCACACAAGTGTGTTTACCCTCAGTGTTAGTATGGATGCCAGGATCAGTTCATTAATCTGATTCTTTAAACACATGAAGGTATGTTGGTAATAAGAAGCCAGAGTTCTCCATTTATCTAAAAGTAAAAGAGGACATCTGTCAAAAGGGCAAAGGGCAATCCTGTCAAAGAGAGTGAGTGCAGAGGAATAATAGAGGTGTCGTGGGATAGAACTGTGAGTCAGTCTTTCGATGTGAATTAGAGGCAAACCCACATCACTTTATATGAAATGAATGTAGTAATGTGAGCCAGACTATGAGGCAGTACTGTTTGAAACCTTTTTGCTTCAGTCTATGCAGATAGGGTGACTGTGCTTAGAAGAATAATAGTTAATAGTAACAGAGAAGTGGTAGACCTGTGGGCCAGGAAAAGGGAGCAGCTTTATGAATCATCAGAATAAATATTTAAGCAAACAGAACTTGTTAAATTTCATCATAGTATTTGACTATGAAATATTCTCTGAACTCTTGGTAGTTATTAAAAAAAAATCATGCAGAGCAGATACTACTTCAGAAGATCAATAAAAGGCAAATTTATTGACTTTCTTAAAGATGAGAAAAAGACTTAGGTAGACCTACATGTATGTACAGTATATCTGTTACTTTTTATTTAGATGTATACTTATAGCAGTTCAGTTGATTCCTGTGATAGTTTAATGGATTTTTACTGTTGCTTGTGAAGAATTATTTGTTGGTAGGTAGTATTTCACAGCTTCTGTCCTCCTAGAATTTCCTTTTGCCTGAAAGGAAAATAAAGTTTGTTTACTTGTGGAAGAAATGAGAATTGCATGTCATCAGTGTTAAAGCTTTGCTTTCTTTCCCTCCAAACTTTCTAGCCATACATACAGCTGCTATGGATATGCTGGGAGGAGCTGGAATAGAAAAACAGTGCAGGAAAACGGACATCCTGGCAGATGCTGCATATTGCATTTTGACAAAGCCAAAAACTTTCACTGGGAACTTCATTATTGATGAAGTTCTGCTGAGAGAAGAAGGAGTTAAGGATTTTGATGTTTATGCAATTGCACCAGGTAAAAGAGATCTTTAAAGGTGAGAAGTTCAAGAAGGAGAGAAGGATATATGGAGAATATTAATACAGTTTTGTTTCCCAGGGTTCTTGAATTAGTTCATAAAAAATGTTGCTTTGTCTCAGCTTTGAAAGCATGCCTTACTGGAAAGCCCATATGTATCCAGAGTTTAATAATTAAATGCCTATTAAATTAAATTAAGAAATTCTTTAATGAAAGGAAAATCTACCTGCACTGTAGATGTTTATTTAATGGCTCATGAGATAGATTTTTATCTACGTTTTTTCTTCTGTGATGTTCTTCATTGCAACCTTGGAAGCCTTCTAGGTCAGATTTTAAATGAACAAAACTCTAAACATCCTACTTCATGCTATGCTTTTCCTTTAAATTTACTTATAAACTGAGATACAGTACTACTTGACTGTAGTTTCAGATGAAATGGATTCTTTCTGTGTAAATCCAATTGACTTGGATTTATTATTACACTTTTCCTCCCTCTTAGGTCACCCTCTGATGCCTGACTTCTTCTTAGATGTTGAAATTGACACTACAGCTATGAAGCAAGAAAGAGATGGTAGGGAAAACACTCTGTGTACAAGTCCATAATTTCCATAATTAATTTCATTTCACAGTAGTGAATGTCCTCTGTTTTCATTTTTTACTCTATAATTTGGACTCGACTCAAGCATTTTGGCAAAAACCCTTTTCTCATTTGGAGAGTAAGATTTATAGAAGTGACAATGTAGTCAAAACTGGGAAAAAACATCATACCTCCTGAAGAACTTTGATGGTGTAAAATGAGTACATTATTTTGAATAATTGTATTTTAATCATCTGAATTATGGTAGTAGGAAGGTCACAGGTAAGTTTTGCTGGAAAAAGAAATTATAATGCAAACAGTGTATTTTGGAGCAATATCTCCTTTACATTGCTCATTTATGCCAAAGAATATGACATAAAGCCTCCATGGCTTCTTACATGAAATGTGCACAATGTACACAATGAAAATAACTCTTGGAATAAATATAGAAATTTTTTGAGAAAAGGGTTGCTTTTGCTTTTTCAAAAGTGTTGCATGTCAAAGTGAAGGGCAACTAAGAATGCTGAGCTGGCTTTATATGAGTGTCAAAGTAGGGATAAGGCCAGAGTAGAGGAGGCAGACTTGAAAGTGTTCCTTTCTGTTGGAAATACTCCTTGGTCAGTCACACTTGGACCATTCTGCCAGGGGCAAATGGTGTTAGTTCCTTGGGCTCCCACTGCTGGTTTTTTTGTAGGGACTTACGCAATAGACCTAAGTATTTTTTGATACTGAAAACACCTGAGAGACTTTAAACAGGATTTTAAGGGGCTGTTCAACTTGATTGGCTTTGTAAATTGCAAAAGATTTCCTTTATTGTTAAATGTGCATATTCACTGTGGTGAAGTAAACCACTGATCAAAGCAGTAAATTGATTTCCACCTTAAAAGCCTTTGCAGGAGCATTTATGAAAATATGCATGTTCTTTCCAAGATAGACAAGTCAGAAGTGTTTTGGGGTGAAAGTGATGGCAATTAAAGACACTGATTTTTTCTTTTTAATGTTGTCAGGACTAGTGTATGGATTACATTAGAAAACTGTTGTGTGAACATCTGTAATGAGCTGTGAACAGTCAGGATTAGAATTTTACTGTGATTTTATTTTCACTTTTCTTTTGATCTATCAGGAATCGAAATTTATTGCAGAATTACATTTAGTGATGTACACCTACTCAGATTCCTGGGTGGAGAAGGCATCCTTTAACACTGTTAAAACTGAAATGTTAAAATATTAATTTTCCCTACTTTGAAGCTTAAATCTTTTCAAATGGAGTTCTCTGCTTATGTTTCTACATTCATTTGTAAAGTGATTTGCATTTGAAAGAGAAAAGTAATCTTTCTCATAGGTGCTGCCCAAGAGGAGAAGAAATTAAGTGGAACCCAGCAGGAAGGAGCAGATGGAGCAAAGGTTAAGACAGAATCTGCTGCAGCCAAGCCATCGGGTCCCGTTGCAGAGACATTCCGAGTTATTCAAGGGGCAGTGACTGAAGAGCATGTGAAAAGTACTCAGGGTGTCTTTCAGTTTGAGCTGTCGGGTAAGACCATTGCTTGTGCAACCTTGCTTAGCAAAAGGCACTGGGCATTTTCAAACAGAATCACTTTGGAAGCTGTCCCAAAGCAGACTGACTCCTCTTCTCTTCTGTGTGACGCTCCAGGCCCACCCAAGCGGGCGTCGGGAGCCGCTGCCCTCGTGCCGCACGCGGAGCCTCTGTCCCGGCTGGCACAGGGTGGTGTGGGAACAGACAGGGCACTCTCGGGGCCACAGGAGAAGTGCCACCAGCTCTGTGAGCAAAGTGCAGCCTCTGGGCTGTTCTGCCCATGGCCCTGGCTCGTGGGGCTTGGGGCGTCACGGGGGACAAGCGGTGGCTCCTTGCTGAGCATCCACCACAGAACCGCTGCAAACGCGCTCGGCTGCAGCCGTCTGGCAGGGGCAACAGAGAGGGAGGGCACAGTGCTCTCACCTGGGCGCTGCCTTCTCACCTCCCTTCACTCCCTGTCCAGGTGACGGTGGAGGAACTTGGTATATTGACCTGAAGACCAAGGGTGGGAGCGCTGGCTTCGGGAAGCCTCCGGTGACAGCTGATGTGGTTATGAGCATGTCGAGCGTCGACTTTGTGAAAATGTTCACAGGTGAGGGACAAAGGCCTTTGTCAAGGGACACAGCTCCCAGGGCCCAGAAAAGCTTCTGCTGATGGGGGAGTAGAGCAGCTTCTTGCTTTGTGATCTGGGATTGGAGGAACTTGCAGCTTTTTGTGGCTCAAGGGAAAGTGCAGGTGGGAGCTGCTTGGATTTTTCTGCACTCCTGTGTCCTGTGAAGAGGAAGAGTGCAAAAGGTTACACTGCTTTTATTAACCAGGTGCTGACATTTTAGCAGCCAGTGCATCTTCAAGAAGAATCCAGTCAATGTGTTGGACTTGTGCTCTGCACATGTCTGAGCAGTGTTTCCTAAATGTGCGCTGCTTTTACTAGAAGGACTTGGTACCAATATAGATGCTGAGGTTTCACTGTTGTGGTATTTTATTTTCTTGTGCAAAGGCTTTTTCTAGTTCCTTTGGTATTCTGATGGTTTTGTTTCTTCTTTTTAGGTAAATTAAAGCCAACTCTGGCCTTCATGTCTGGAAAATTAAGGATTAAAGGAAACATGGCACTAGCAATAAAGCTTGAGAAGATGCTTTCACAGCTTAATTCTAAACTGTGAGGGGAAACCCATACTAGCACAACAGTGGCCTTTCATATATAACTGCAATGTTGTTTAAAATTTTAGTCCTTTTTTTTCTGATGCAGTATAAGAAATATTGATAAAATGTGAGATTTTTATAGAAGAAATAATTCACTCTGATTAAGAAGGTGTCTATGATTAAACTAATTCCTTCTCAGGAACACTTAGGTTCAAGGTGTTTTCTTTATTCCTTCTCCTCTGGGTCAATGTAGGGTGTCTGAAATGAGTTTTTCCCCACATAGTTCATTGTGCACATATCCCATGGAAAAGGTGGGTAGAGCAAATGGTACTCTGTAGATCAATGCTAGAAATGCTGTGCTGAATTTACTAAGCTGGTTTAGAAATAGAGGTAATGTAGTCACTTTAACAGAGTTTTAATTAGACCTGGTACATTCATAACTCATATTTTTCTTTCATGAGTTTATTACCTACATGTGTTCTCATACCTCTGTATTGCACTGAGTTAGGCTGCACCGCCATACAAAGTGATAAGTAGGTTTTCTTCTTATCTTCTTATTTTCTTTCTTCTTCTCATGTGCTCTCTCTCTCTTCCCCTATCCCCCTACATCCCTGCAGCCAGTCATTTCCCCTTCCTTCCATTTGGCTGGTAAAGATTTAAGGTAAAACGATGCATGCCTCCACTTTGTAAGTGCCCAAGTGCACACATGGGCTGCCACTTCATGTGACAGCATCAGATGGACCAACCTCTTAAAATGTTTATTCTTGGTGGCCAAAAGAACTGCCCAGAATCTGCATCATTCACTCTTCTGAGCAAGCTGAGAAGGTTGCAAGACTTAGGATTTATTTCTTGATTAACTTAGAAGACCGACTTTTAAAGCCTGTGCTTGTTTAAAATTGCTTATGACCTGCATTGAGAAGGTCACATCTGTATTGCTTTCATCACAGTTCACAGAATCACAGAATGGGTCAGTTTGGAAGGGACCACATTGGGTCATCTGGTCCAACCTCCCTGTTCAAGCAGCTTTGTCCTAAAGCACATTGCACAGAATTGAGTCCAGATGATTCTTGAATATCTTCAGTGAGGGAGTCTCTTCAACCTTTTGGACAGCTTGTTCCAGTGTGCAGTCAAGGACACAGTAAAAGAGTTCCTCGTATTGGAGTGGAAATTCCAGTTCATCAGTTTTGCCTCTTGGTCTATTGTTTGGTATCACTGAGAAAAGCCTGGATCCATGCTCTTGGCATCCTCCCTTCAGATAATTGCAGATATTGATGAGGTAAGGCAGTTGAATTCTGGTATAAAACTAATTCACATCTGCCCTGGAGTCCCTGGAATCTTGAAAAACAATTAGATAGGTTCCTTTCTCCCCAGGCAGAAGGGCCAGGGGCTGTTGAAGGAGGGAAAGAGAGGAGCTGGCTTATCCCATGGTTGGGCATTATGGTAGCACAGCAAAGGGTGGCTCGAGCCAGGGGGCAGCACCAGTGGGCTGTAATGTGACCACTCCCAGTCCAGCCTGCACATTGGACTGTGCTCAGCAGCTGTGCTCAGCTGAGCCACCAGCATGGCCATCAGCCTGAGGCTCCAGAAGGTCTAACTACCTACCAGTGCCACCAGTCCCAGGGGCTGTGCCCAAAAGCTTCAGGCTCCACTAGGCAGTGTCTGCTTGCCACCCCCATCGTGGCATCTGAGTTGGTCACCACTCAGTCCCTGACTGCTGGACTGCTGACCCCAGATTATTATCAATCTGCTCAGATTTGGCAGCTGAAGAGTAGCAGAAGTGCTGGCATACACCAGGCCATGGAAGCAAAGGCTGTACATGGAATGGGAGGGAAAGAAGATCCAGCACTGGAAACTGGAGTCCTCTGGAGGAGACCAAACATCTCAAGTGGCAGTGATAATGCATACATAAAGAAGTTTTGTGCTCTGCTCTCTGCACTGCAGAAACCCCCACGATCCTGGGGCGCAGCGGGGAAGGACACCCCTCTGCTCTCCCAAATGCATTCCCCTCCGATGGAGCAGCACCCACCTGGAGCTAGCTCCTGACCCCGCAGCTACTCGCAGGAGAACGTGGAGCGCCCTTCTCTTTCAGGAACTACTCCTTTAATTTAGTATTTACCCCATCAGCCTTTTGCGCCGCTCCGCCGTGCCGCGTTGCAGCGACGCCTGCCCGGCTGTCCCCGCTGTCCCTGGCTCAGGCGCTCCGCCAGTGCCTCCCTCTGCCTGCTGCACCTCACTGCCAGCCCGCAGCCGGGGCTGCACCCTGGGAGGGCATGAGGAAATGCGGCCCTGCAGAAGGAGGTGGCGAACAAGGTCCTAGTGAGCACTGTCAGCTGGGCCCTGAGTGTCCTGGAGACAATGAGATGATATTTTAGGCCAGCAACTGGCTCTGAAAACACCATGTGTTCTCTATAGGACAGTCCCAACACTTTTTCATGTGTCTTTGGCCCTGTCCTTTGAGTAGTGTGTAATGTATGTGTTTACATGCTTTTTCTGACTCAGTTCCATTCATTCTCATGGGAAAATCATCACTACCTGTTCACTGAGACTGTTTAGGAATATGTCTTTGGGGAATACTAGGTTTTAGCTGAATCTTCCTCTCATCTTGCCATTGAACGAACAGTCGGTGGAGTGCACTGTTTTCAGGAAAGAAGAAAAATTTCAGTTACTTAATTTCCTTTCCATCTGAAACCTTTTTGTTTTTGGTATAGACTTACATAACCTTATTTAATTTGGTACATTTCTACTGATTTAAGAGACATTACACCAACCACTGTGAATGTATGTTACGGGCTTCCAGGTACTCTGGAGACAACAGAAGTCTATTCAATTCCGCTAGAGCTACAAGAGCCACTCCAGGGGCAGTACATGTGCTTTTAGTGACTCATGTTAGCCCCTCTACAATGACTGTAGCAGAGATGGTTCAGTGGCAGGAAATTAAGATATCAAGTGCCTGGCACAACATTTGTTTGTTCAGTATCAGGACTTTGAACTGAATTATAGAAGATTGCAGAGGTTTTTAGAACTGGAATTTGCAAATTGCAATACATTTCTTCTACCAATGTTTTAAACAGCTAAGCATCTACTTTCAGAGGATCTTCTGGGGAACAGCTATTTCTATAGACACCATTGTTTGCCACCACTCCCTCATAAAGAGTCTGTTTAACACAGCAAGATCACATTTGCAGCTCACAAGGATGAAAATAATAACAACTTGTACTGCATATTGTAAAGTTTTATATCTGTTACCAAAATGGGAAAAACAAGGCAGTTTCATGAATACATTACAGTAACTTAGCTACTAGCACATTTAATTTACCAGTTCATCAGGATTCATGGTAGTGGTTTTTTTTAGGACTTTTTTTTAGCAGTGATGTAGGCACAGGCAGGAGACTAGTTACCATATCAAGCATTTGCATCTGTTCCAACCAAGAGAAACTCCCAAAACTATAGTACTATTTAGTCAAAATTCCATTTTTTCAATAAAAAGAATGTTTGAAATCTAGTTTTACTCATTACTTATATAATTAATCTCTATTCCCTTGCTTGTGGCCTGATAATGGTTTCATATTTTGACCAGCATTATCACTGCTTAGTACACTTTAAGATTGTCTTTTTTCCTTCTTTTGCCTGTACACCATACTCCAAGCTTTCTTGGAACAGTCCAGGGTATTTGATTATCCTTAACTTAAGTCAGAATAGAGGAAGATGTGAAAATCTTCCAGCTGAGGTTCTTTTTTAAGCTATCTGATAGGAGAATAACATTGATCTGGTTATGCATGATCTGGTTAATCACATCAAAATCTAGCCAAATTAGTCCAGTTTTGTATCATTATCAGCTATTCCTCACTGTCTGTGACCACCAGTGTTCTGCATGTGCATTCACAACATGGCTCTCACAGAGAGGAGTAACTTACTTTGCACACAGGTGAATGCATATTTTGCAGCCCTAAGTGGCACATCGCAGTGGGCAGAGGCAAAAATATAAGGAGTCTTAGAGAAGGCAGCACAAAGCACCACTGTCAGGTGCCCCTGCAGTGTTTCTCAGGGCATTATGAGGACCTTTCCATGATGGAAAATGTGTGGGCTCAAAGAAAGTCACCTGTGGAGCTGTGAAACTTGTCCAGGACACCATAGTGTGGCATCTTCTGATCTATACAGAGCAAATGAAACAAAAGACCACTTAGGGCACTTAGAGATAGGATTGATGTTCTCATGTGCCAGCTCTATACGCCATGATTTTTCTATTGAAGACCCCTACTCCTCCATGTTTAAGGTGACGGACAAACTACAAACAGAAGAAAAGAAGAAACCTCCTCCATTGTCAGGTGAAGCATTCCTAGTCTCTTCCTGTCTTTTCCAACTCATGAGGGTACCTGTCACTCAGATGTGCTGGTATAAAACTGTGTGGTCCTCTATGAACCAGAATGGGAAATGCAACCAGGGAAATTATGTCTTTTTTCTTCAAGTTAATCTACATGAATTCTGCAACTTTCTTACAATAAAAAAAAAAAACAGACCACAAACAAAAAAAACCCCAAAAAAACAAAAACCAACCAACCAAAACCACAAACCCACAAAACACAGCAAAATCTAGACAAAATAGCAAAACCAAAACAATAGAGAAAGTTATATTTTGTTCTGTAACAGTAGGAAATAAATAATGGAAGCTGGGTACGTAAAGCTAAGCATACATGGATCTTTGTGCAGAACAGAAAGTATACCATGAATGTGCATGCCTTCAACAGTAACCCTACTACATTATTTTACTTCTTCAGTTTGTAGTTCTGGTTTATCAGAAGTCAGCGAAGTCTTTACAGCTAGTCATATAAGAATTTACTCAATGGACAAATCAAACTATTTGGGTAAAGCATTATCATCTGTAGGATATCCTCTGTCCTTCTAGAAACATCTCCTTACCACCTGCTGCTCTTGAGAACTTCCTCTGATGTTCATCTGGGTGTGTTTCTCCCAAAGACCTCTAACCTACATCAGTGCCCATGGTGCCTCCCTTAACCATGCAGCTGACTCAGGTATTATGTTACACTGGGATGATCAGTGTCAAGCTCAGTTATATTTTTCCTCAGAAACAGCTGGCTTAATTGCACGTGTCCTCTGATTATTACTGTGCAAACAAAAATGTGGAATAGCAAATATCCTGAGTCAGGATAACAACAGCTAAAACACAGAATTCTATCAGAATTCATTATCTAGTTAGGAACCACATTTTCCACTGCAAGCTATCTCATTATCAATTCTAAACAACTTTTGAATCCATAAAAAAGGATTTCTATGATCTTGCTGCAATGGAAACCTCTCTCTATACATTCCATAGTCTAAAATCTGAGTTGGTTGAAAGGAATTGATGATTGAGACAAATGAAGTTCAGTAGCCGTGTATGAAAGCATCAGAAACTATAGCTGAAGAGCTGTAGAATAGAAACAGCAGTCAACCTCATTGGAGCTTTTTAGTGTCATTCAAGCAGCTTTCCTCTTAATGGCATGAATGAAGAATATATGTTGTGGTGTGGTGTGGTGTGGTATGGCATGTTTATGGATATGATGTGGCATGGCATGCTATGGTATGGTGAGCTATGGAAAGACCATTGTGCTCACAAATAAAGTGCACAAGACCACCTTTACATGGAATAGCTTCCCTTGCTAAAAGAGACCGTGTGTTAGCAATTCACCTTTGTTAAGAATGTTCTGTCTTCTCTAGGGAATTTTTAAATCAGTGTCTCTTTAAGATCTACTTGTCTGCATTTTCTGTTTACAGCATGACTTCAGTGCTTACAGGCAAGCCCCCCTCTTTCATATTCTTCTATGTTGGTCATACTGTGCCAGTCAATGGAATTTATAAAACCTATGGGTCTCACTGCCAGCCTGAAAAAAAAAAAGGAGCACATATGGTGAGTGTTGGTCGCTGTTTGTTTGTTTGTTTGTTTGTTTATTCACTTGTCCCCAAGGTCTTTGCAGTTGGCTTTGAGGAGGGAACTTCTGCTCTGGAAGGTACGTGGAAGCTGGGGGAGGGCTGGAAACACTGGCTCGGCCGGTTAAATCGTGGTGCTAATAACGCTGAAGTTGTGTCTTCGATCAGCCATTCATTTAAGAGCTGGGCTCGATGGTCCTTGTGGATCCTTTCCAACTCAGAACCTCCCGTGACTCTGTGAAGATCCCCTGAGGAGGGCACGATGACTAGCCAGACCATTCTGTCCTCGCTGCTGTGCCTCAGGAAGCCGGGAGCAGGAGGGGACGACACGGGGTTTGACCACGCGGGGGCGCCTGTGAGTGGTCAGGATGAGGCGGTCGCCGGAGTATTTCGGGAGCAAGACACTCGCAGGTAAAAACCCCCCTCAGTGCAGGGGTTTCCGCTGGCTTCACCTAGCAGCCAGTGAAAATAATCACCACATTGCCTATATGTACTCTAGACAGCACGGGGATAATAACTTCATGCTTGAAAAGCATGCCATTTGAAAACACCGTGCCAGACCTAGAGAATTTTTACCTACAACAGGAAGGGAAAGAGAAAGAGAAACAAAGTGTGCAGTTTAGGGATGCCAGACCAAGACACATAGAAGATACCCCGAATATATTAACTCTCGTGTATGTACTGCTGCAACAAAGAAAAGTTCCTCAGCTTAACATAATGAGGACAATGCTGCAGCAGCAGCAAATTAATCTGCAGAAGAGATTTTTCTCGATTTCTTAAGTAAAGCAGACAGCAGATCTTGCCAGTAGGCATGAAATTCTAAACAAAAAAAAAAATCTGTAAGCCAGAGAACATCAGTCTGAAGTAATAGTATCCTGCAAAAATATTATTAAAACTAATAAAAGAAAGAAATAAAAGATATTTGAAACAGCTTGAAAATTAGGTAACATCCATCAGTTTTAAAGCTGCTGGAGGCACTTTGTGCTGTTTTCTTCTCAGTCTGAGTTTAAATGAAGAAGAAATACAAGAACAGTTTTTCTGGGGGGAGAGCACAAGGTCATCTTGACCTATCTCACAGACAGAGCATATTTCTAAACCCTTGATGTTTTTACCTGACCTTGAAGATAAGAGAAGAATCTTAGAAGGACCAAGCAGTAGAGAGCTGTTTTTAAGTTATGAGAAAAGTTTAATCGTTCTTGACTTGAACACTTATGAATCAGGTCAGGAGGCTTAAGCTGAAAATATTGCAACAATTCCAAGGAGAGAACATCAAAGTCTCTTCCTTTTTTCTTACTAATCAGCAGATAAAGGAAAGCCTTCCATTATTTAAAAAAAACCAACAACCTAGTGGGAGACTTAATTATTATTAATTTGAAGCCAGGAGACAAGTCATACATTCAAGAGCTAAAGAGTATGACTTTGATAAAGCAGTAGTGAATATGTAAGACCTATTTTTTTTGGTAAAATCTTATTACATTCATTCACCATATATTGGCTGAAGCCAAGAGAAACTTTTAAGCTAGATATACTGATAAGTGTTTTGGCTTTGCCTCGTGTATTTAATAGACTAAACCAATGAAATCTGTAGGGAAAGGATCATACAAAACTATTTCATATTAAAAGACTGAGTGGCATTCCTTAGGGATTGGTGTTAGGACTAGTGGTTTTTGACCAACCTTGTTGGTGCCGCAGAGTGGGATTGAGTGCACCCTCAGCAAGTTTGCCAATGACACCTAGCTGTGTGGTGCAGTCAGCATGCTGGAGCAGGGGGATGCCTTCCAGAAGAGCCTTGACAGGTTTGAGAAGTGGCCTTATGCAAACCTCATGAAGCTGAACAAGGCCAAGTGCAAGGTGCTGCACCTGGGTCAGGGCAGTCCCAAAGACAAACAGGCTGGGCAGAAATTAATTGAGAGCAGCCCTGAGGAGAGCAACTTGGGGGTGTTGGTGGCTGAGAAGTTTGACATGACCCAACAATTTGCAGTTCAGCCCAGAGAGCAGTAAGTGTCCTGTGCAACATCAAAGCAGAATGGCCAGCAGGGTGAGGGAGAAGATTCTGTCCCTCTGGTGAGGCCCCACCTGAAGTGCTGCATCCAGCTCTGGGGTTGTCAACAAGAGAAGAAGCTGCTGGAATGAGCATAGCTGGCCACAACCTCTGCTATGGCAGTGGGCTGCACTAGCTTTAAAGTCTTTTCCAACATAAACCATCCCATCATTCTGTGATGAAGATAATTTTCTGTTTTGACAGAGTAAGTAAGGAAAGTCCAAATTGTACAAGTAGCTGAAGACTACATCCTGCTAGCATTTAAGCACATATTTTCTTCCAGTGTTTCTAACATCTCACGGACACTCATAAAGCTAAGAGTTTCTCTTTTCAAGATTATGAGAACAGAAACATTTTACCAATGTGACAGAATTAATTGGTTCATAGGAATCATAGTAGGATAAGCTGCTATCAGACTTAGAAATTTTATACAGGTTTTCTGGATTCATATATAGGATATTCTTTGGTTGCATTTTGAAAAAGCATTACCATTTGCCATTTCCTATGCAACTCTTTCAGGCTGTTTTGTAACAATATTGATGTTCCACCAGGCAAATGGACTGTAAAAAAATACGCTGCATAGCAGAATGCTTTTGATTTAAATGTATAGCAAGAAATTTTTGTGAAATAAAAGCTGCATTAAAAAAAGCTGGCACTTGACCACAATTGACTCTGTTCTGGCTGCTGCAACCTGTATCACCTGCAAGGCTGTTTACTTATGGAAACAGGTGGAGCACAACTTGTCCCACTGCTGTCCTCAGGAGCCTCTGGTACAGGTACAGCATATATAGCCTAATCTCAGCTTCACACTGCCGATCTTTTGTGTCATTCCTACTTGTTATAAAAAGCTGACTCTTACAAGTGTAGTACTGTAGCAAATTGCTCTAATACTTGGAGAGAATTCCACTTTCCTACTTTACCATTTCTGCTCCTCAGGCTCTTCATACAAAAGCATAACAGTCAGCTATGTCAGAGAAAAAATCCAAGCGAGGGAGTGAAGGGCTAAGGGAAGGCTACCTCTCTTCAAAACATTCCACTAACATTTAAAAATAGTCAAACTTTTAAAAAAGCAACAGAACACCTCCTTCGCTTATATCTTGAAATGAACTGTCAGTGTAATGCTATCAGAGTTGTTGCATCCTTGGTCTTCGGGCACGTATGCAAGGAGGAGGGTACAATGCTTTCTTCCCTCATTCCTTGGACAAAGGATTAAGACTATCTGATTTTTGCATTAAAATTTAGAAAAGTAAGTTAAAATGACACTTACTAGCCATCCTAAACACAGCGAGCAAATGAGTATTTAATTCGTTAAAGGTTCTCTGTACGGTTTTCTCTATGATAACTTGAAAATCAAAGCTTCTAATTTATTAGGAATTGACAACAAAAATGCAACAGTGTACCTTTCACAGCAGTAGGGAAGATAGGTACCAGAATACAGAATTAATTAGTCATTCCATGGGGCTAATAGATCTGAAATACGGGTGAGAACCACAGTTATAATATATGTTATGAAGAATAAAGGTTTGAAAATGAAGATGTTATGAATAATTTACTTTAAAGAAGACAAAGTCAAATTAAAAGCTAGAACCAAAGAGAAACTTCGTATATTACATGCTGTTTCTTTTCCTAATAGGTGATTTATTTCTGCAGTGATAGTATAGTAAGTTACAATCTGTCAAGCAGAGATACTGAAAATGAAATATTTTCTGTGCATTGTTTCCAGCATCAGAACCAGAGATACCTACCTAATTGCCACCTTAAAACTTAGCTCACCTCCTTTAGAAAAATAATTTGTATTTTATAGTTAGTACACAATTTTAACCATGGGTTGGAAAAGAAGAAACAATGCAAATAATCTGTAAAAAGTCACAGAGAAGAATACTGCTGTATTTACCTAATGTTTCTGAAACCTGACTGAGAATTACATTCTGATTTTATTGACTACACTCCTCCTGAAATAGAACTACAGGCAACACTATATGAAGAGTTACGAATAAAAAGCTCAGCTGAGAGCTGAGCTACAGAACAGAAAAATGTAGCTGAGTCCCAGTTAGTCCTCTCTGCAAGTGTGTTTGGCCCCAGTTGAGAAGATGAAAATATAGGATCTTTGCACTATTTCATGTTATTTTTGGACTTCCATAGGGCTTATTCACCCTTGGTAAGTATGTTAATAGAAATGAATGTGGATTAGTTAGTCTATTTGCACTTTGCTAAAGGGTAAGGATAAGAAAAGGTAATTCAGATGTTAAAGGATTTTCAGTGGAAGAAAGGGTTAATACAGGCTGAGTGGTATGCAGTGAAGAAAGGACTTTGAAAAAGAGCGTAGCAAAGACACTGCAGACTGATTCTTTTGGCAATCACTACCATGAGGCATATTCCAAAGGAAAGATTTTTCTAAAAGAGGAAACTAACAAGGAAATTGCTCCTGTCTGCCACACCACTGCCCTTCTGATGAAAAATAGCATTAATGGTAGTTGGAGGGATTTATTGCCACACAGATCATGCATTGAATCAAAGCATTACTCTGTCACATTTTTTAAAAATATCCCACACAGATAATCTCATTGCAGTGTTTCAGAAAAGAAGGGAGCCCCTGAAGTAGCCCTTTAAGAGGCCTCTGGAGAGGAGAGCTGCTTTTCCAGTCACTCTAAATATGCCTGCCATTGGGGTCATCATCCATGACTGACTGGGTGTATTGTCTATAGTAGATTTGTTACTGCAGGTGTTCACATACACTGGGGTTGAGGCGTCTCTCATAATCAGTCAAATCAATCTAATTTAAAACCACTGGCCTCCCAAACTCAGAAAGATGTACTCTCATCAGCCTTGCTTTTGGTGTAGGAAGAGTTCTCTCCCTTTGTTGCCACATTGGCAAGGGTCTGTGGCTGGAGGAGACATGGGCACCTCCACATATTCAGGTGGCATCAGGATCTAGGATCTCTGCCATGAGCACCTGACTGAGAAAGCATAAAAGGGCAAGAGAAAGCAAAGAATAAGCACTGCTTGTAGAGGTATACAAATAGGTTGGTTTCCACTGCAGTACCAACAATAGGTCATGAGAATTTATGTAAAGACAAACTACACACATTCTGCTGAGGGGTAAAGGCAGCCATCACCTTAAGGTGGATGTTTCCACCAGCTGTTCTCAGTTACCTGCATTCAAACAGTGATGATTTATTTCAAAATCTTCCTTGCGATCATTTCTCTGTGATAAGAAATAAATTATCTCAGCTTTCAAATGTGTTCAAATATTCACAACTACAATTTCTTTTTCCTAAGCTTGGATTGTTGAGAGGGTTCCTACATGGAATTACCTCCTTCATATCTTCTGTAAGGGCCAGGGACTTCTCCTTTCCTGCTTCCACAGCAACTGCCGAACTCACACAGTTTACTTTCAGTACACTGGGCCTTGTACTGCAGTAGTTGCACATTAGCAGATGTGACTTCTTTCCAACAGGGATGCAAATGCTGCAGGCAATGTTTCAGCTTAACCATAACTCCCTTAATTCAAAGCTGCTCGCAGTCCACGTTCCATTTCACATTCTGAATATTGCTGGAACTTTTGGTCCTGACCCTGCTAGAAATATAAATTAAAGCAACAGCACATCTTTTGTTCAGTCAGTCAACCTGTCCACTGAACTTACCACTTCTGCATGTTTCCTAAATGACAGACACAGCCCTGTCTCACACAGCCTCTACAATTACCTAGGAAATTATCATACATGTCATCTCTGTGTAGGGCATCCCTATGAACCATGAAACATGGCCTCATATATTGAAGCAATACACAGAGATAAATATAGCGTTGTTCAGCAACTTCACAATCTGTCTATTACTGCCTGTCTCTGTCGGTGTGCCAGTCACTTGAATTAATATCCAGTGAAAACAGACATGTAAGGATTATGCTTCAGTCTGTGACTGAACAAGTTGCCACAAGCATCAAGTGGGCTGGAATTTTCCCATGTAGCTCTTAAATCCTTAAACAGCAGAGGGAAGATCAATCCTTTACAATTTACCACTTGATACTGAGTCACTCACTAGATAAAAATCTTTGTAGTAACTCAGAACAATTCTAAGTCAGTCATCCATGAACAAGAATACTTGTGGCTAGAGGCTTAGCTCCTACAGTAACTGAGTTTTTGTCATTTTGGCTTTTCTCATGTCTCCGTATACTTTCTGCAGATTTGCACTGATAATACCAGACTCACTGTGCAAATAGCAGAGTCCAGGTTCTTTCTACCTTTCTTCCTAAGACGATGCTACTAAGACTTTCATTCTGCATGTCTTAGTTCAGCTGATACATTTTTTCAAAGCCTTGTTACTCTATATAAAACAACAGGGATCAGGTAATGATTAGATTACCGGAGTTTTCTATTGCTTATACTGCTTCAAATGGAGTATTGTAAAAGGAAAATTCCTCTTTGCTAGCTACCAAATTGTTCAGCCCTGTTGAGATCCAGTCCTGAATTCCTCATTGAAAGTGAAACTCAAACTTGAGTACAAGCGCACTGCAAACTTGAGCAATCCATCAAACTCAGTCAGGAGGAAGATAAACTTTTGCTTGGTGCTGTGCATTATATATGTACATGTGTGTTTGTGCTTGTCTTAAATTTGGTCTTCCAAATAGTGAGAATGAGAATAAAAATATGTGCACAAGAAAAGACTGCAGGAGCAGTAAACTAGTTGGTCTCTAACACACATTTTTTCTAAGTGAAATCACTCTTTTGTAGCACGCCTGCAGCTTCTGAGTATTAGATCTTTCTTATTTTTGTGTATCAACATATGCTCATGCTATAAAAATTAGAAGCAATACTCCATGATGAAATGGCATCATATGTAATCCTATTGTTGTGTAAATCAACCAGTGACTCAATTAGTAACTGCATTCAGCTAAGTACAGGCCAGTATAAATTTATCCTGACATTTGTCACTTAAACAAATAGCCTAATTTTATTCTAAGCATGCAAAGCTGAGCAAATAAAGCTAATTACCTTAGTGAGGTAGGGCATCAGGCAGAGAAGTAAACTGCCTGTACCAGTTTCATTTTTTCCTAGAAGAAAGTGAGAACAAGTTACTGCAAAGAAAAACACTCCCCTCTACACACACACAGACACATAATTCTGTGTGTGAAATGTCCACAGCCATTTGAAGCACCATGCAGCACCATTGCAGAAGGTTAACAGTGGTTCACCAGGAGTGGGTGTTTCTAAACTAAGAGATGTTCTTGTTAATACTAGACAAAGTTCTCCCTAGTGATAGGCAAAGCACTGCTAGATCAGCCAAGTGTTTCCTATTACTATACATCCACACAGCTGTCAACTCTTCCAGCCACAGTTCCAGAGAAAATTCAGGCTGTGAACACTTCCACTGGGTGAGGTGAACAGCTTCAGCCTTCTGATCCATGCAGAATCCTCTCTGGGGAAAGGCACACTTTCTTTACAAAGAATTGGCTGAGAGGCCATCTTATATAGTAGTTATTTTATAGATCAAAGGGAAAAGACAGGAAATGTGCCAGCAATCAGAATTGCTGTCTTCTGATCTATGTGATATTTTAATGAATAGGTCAAAGAAAAATTGTTAGAATATGTTCTAAGCTGTCTGCAGCACTTATCTGAACATTATTTGAAAAACAGTAATAAAGCAGAAAAATTTAAAAAAAACCACAAAGCAACAAGCCCACAAACAAAACAAATAACCACAAAATAAAATAAAGAAATAAAACTATCCAAAACAAGGACATAAGCCAAGCCACTTCAAAAAATATCAATTAGAAATTCAGGAGAAGAGGAATTCAAAACAAATTAAGAAACCTTGTTTTTTAGAACAAACATAAAGACAGCCCTACCACAGTGAAATAATATCAAATACCAGCAGGACTGTCAAAAATAAACAACATGATTTATTTTTGGCAAAGGAAGTCAGCTAATAATAATTCACAGTGAAACACAGTGAATGGAGAAAGCTGTGGTGCTTATGCTTAAAGCAATGACTTAGGTTTATGAGTATTCTTTACTAACAAATACTTATTGGAGCATGAAAAATAAAAGATAAGCATATTCAAATACACAGGATCAGGACTGAAATAAACAACTTCACTGAAATATTAGTAATTAAGCTTATTAAAATAAAACCCAAAGCCTTACACAAAAGGATGATATAAAACTGTGGTTCCTGTATGTAATTGAGTTGAAAAAAAAATGAATCTACAACCAGATACAATATGTGTTAAAACTAACCTAAAACAAGGGGACAAAATACAACACAACTCCAAGCCCAGGAGAAGATGCTAAAGCAGTTTTCTTTGTTACCTATCTGACACCAGTAGGATTATAAAATACTACTTCTCATTAAGCCAAAGAGAATCTGTACCCATTGGTTTCAGTGGGCTTTATTATAAGAAATGTGCAGTTACTTCCATCGGACACTGTGCAAGCCCAAAGGTCTGACCACAGGGATCTGGCTGTGAGCTGGGACTTGACAACTATGGCCTGTGATAGTACCTGGCAGCACCCCCAGTTAGGTATTCACCATTTTGCTGGTAAGGCAATGCACTCCTGAATCCTCAGTCAGCATCACCTTCCAGGCTCTAATCTGGGATCTCCTCGACTTCAGGTTTCTGCACATCCTCCCTAAACTACAATTTACTTGTTGCATAATCTTATATTGAGATTTGGATTCTGAAGTTCAGCTGTCTATCCTACTGTGTTTGGCCATATCCAAGCTCCTCTGTTTCCCACTTTTGTTGTAAAGAAGCTGTTTACAAGAACCCCAGAAAACGGAAACCCTCAGGTTCACAGCTAAACCCTTCAGAACACCTCAGTTCCACAAGCACAAACAAGCTGATGGTGAGTTTTCTCAGTACTTCCAGACATGTAAAATCATAGAATGTTTTGGGTTGGAAGGACCTTTAACACTATCTAGTTCCAACACCTCTGCCATGGGCAGGGACAAATTCCACTAGATCAGATTGCTCACAGCCCCATCCGGATTAGAACACTTCCAGGGATGCAGCATCCACAGCTTCTCTGCTCCAGTGCCTCCCACCCCCACAGTAAAGAATTTCTTCCTAGTATCTAACCTAAGATTACCCTCTTTACACTTGAAGCCATTCATTCTTGTCCTGTCACTACATGCCCTTGTAAAAAGTCTCTCTCCAGCCTTTTTGTAGGCCCTTTAGGTACTGGAAGATGCTATAATATCTCCTTGGAGCTTTCTTATCCCTGGGTTTTTCAACCCCAACCCTCTCAGTCTGTCCTTGTAAAAGAGTTGCTCCAGCCCCTGCTCATTGTCATGGTTCTCCTCTGGACTCATTCCAACAGGTCAATGCCCTTAAGCTGAGGACCCAGAGATGGGTGCAGTGCTCCAGGAGGGGTCCCACGAGAGCAGAGCAGAGCAGAACAGACTAGGGAAGAGCAGAGCGAATCCCCTCCCTCTCCCTGATGGCCACCCTGCTTTGGATACAGCCCAAGATACAGCTGGCTTTATGGACAGCCAGCACACATTGCTGGGTCATGTCCAGTCTCTCATCTACCCCAAGTCCTCCGCAGGGCTGTTTTCAATCTATTCTTGGTCCAGTCTGTGTTTATGCCTGGTATTGCCCCAACCCAGGTGCAACACCTTGTACTTGACTTTGTTGAAGTTTATGACATTTGCATAGGCCCCTTTCTCAAATCTGTCCAGGTCCCTCTGGATGTCATCCCTTTCTCTCCAGCATGTTGACTGTACCACACACCTCGATGTCATCAGAAAACTTGCTGAGGGTACACTGGCTGTGTCACCAACAAAGATACCAATGGCCATCCATGAGGAACACTACTCATCACTGCTCTCTGCTTGGACACTGAGCTAGTGATCACAATTATTTGAATACAACCATCCAGCCAATTCCTTATCCACCAAGTGTTCTATCCATCAACTCCAGCTTAGAGACAAGGATGTCATGTGGAAGAATGTCTAATGCTTTGCACAAGTCCAAGTCAGATGATGTCAATCACTCTTCCTTCATCCATAACTGCTATAACTCCATGGTAGAAGGCCACCGAATTTGAGAGTTCTGATCTGCTTTTCAGCGAAGCTATACTCACCTCATTGCTTTCACTTCAAAAAGGGAAGTGAAAACCATTAGAATGACCCTAAACTTCTTTTAGTGCAATGTTCACAGGAATCTGAGTTGCTTTCTTCTAAGAACCAGAATTCCCTTCTCTCCACCCACACTGAGATGCTAAAAATTGTGCAAAAAAGCAAATAATCTGCCCCCTTCCTTTTTATAATAGTGTGTTTCCCTTCTCCTCAGGTGATTGATATGGTGCACTTAGAGACCACTTCCACAATTTTCTGCTAGTGAATATATGTTCTTGAAAAACACTTAACTTGTTCTTTTCCAGCACATATTTTATGATAATGAACAGGAACCAACAGATTTTTATTACCAGTCTTATGCCAACAGCTCTGTGGAGTTTTACTGTGATATCACAGTGTGAAGACAAAGCAGCTGAAATAGGACTGTAGCTGAAAAGTCTTTTATAAAGCAGCGTGCAGTGGTTCTATTTGTAAAAGCACTTCAGACCAGTACTGATGCAACTAAAAGCAAGCTGCTTCTTTTTCTTGAAAGCAAGACATTTCAATGATAAACCTTTTGTTAGTCTCTGTTACCTAATTTTGTATAGTGGCAAAATGATTATTTAATTATTTAGCCAGTACAGCTACATTTAACTAAACTGTTTTCATCTGTAGGGGTAAGTAATCTTTCCAGATTCCTTAATCTACATCATTCATAGCAGCAAAAGCTTTTCAGTGTTGAGCACCAAAGTAACAGGCAATGTCATGATCAGGCTATTTCTATTTGGACTATGTTTCCACATCGCAGCACTGGTGAGGACAATACACTGTATTCACTTTGTGGATTCTGCATGCTTTGGCTTATGCATGTAATATACAGAAAACCATGGGGAAAACATAGAAGGAATAGTCATGCTATAGTCTTCATAGTAACATATCTCAACATAAGTTGATATATGGGGAGCACTCATTGTAACATCTGCACAACTAAATGCAGATGGCTAGAAAAACTTGTGACTAAGCCAAGTGTCCACGTGTAATTTCTTGTTTCTGTTTGATATCTCGCTGATGCTGATCTTAAAATTGTTTTTAAGAAAGCCAAGCCTACAGAAAACCAAAACAAAAAGCTGAAATAAAATCATTACCTTCTTCAAAGTGGAGTTTTTAATAAGTCTGTAATAAATTACCAGTGAGTACAACTAGCATAAAGCCTAGGCTGACAAAAATCTCACTACATAACATATTAACTAAGGTGCAGCCTCCCCTTTGTACATTCACATACTCGAGCATACAAAGAACCAAAAGGCCAATGTAAACATGAAGATTAATTAAAAAGACTCCTGCTACATTCTTCCTTCATTTGATATGCTGAGGCTAACTGCAGACGGGCAGATCACCTGTGCCAAGCACAAAACTCACTGTTTCCATTTCCCAGTGCCTTTGAAAACAAGGCACTCTTATTTTTACCAAAATTGTCTGTACAGCTTTGAATCATGCAGGCTCTTAATAAATCTATCTTATTTTAATGCAGTCTGAAGCATCAGATTATGAGTAGCCATTTATGCAGAAGAAATTATACATTCTTTAAATACCTTGTGAGCCATCTAGTGTTCTCGTCCTTGTAATTTTCTTCAGAAAGCTCTATTTAGCTTGTGTTCTCATAGCTACGGATCTTGACTACAGGATGGGCAAGGAATGCAACTAAAGAAGTGTTTTTATGAGGTGGAAAAACACCATAGGAAAAGGGACTGGATTTCAGCATTTGTCATGCAGTAAGCAGCAGGGAGAAGTAGGGCTGTGATATAACCATGCACTTCTTTACGAAGGATGCATCAGGAAAGACATTTCAAAGTAGATAAAAATGGGGTATTCTTATTTCAGTGACACTAAGCAAAGCTGGCATGCAAGACACCCTAAGAGGTGGAAAGGGCTCTGCTGGATTTCAGTTCCAGCTGAGCTGTGTCACTTTGGGCAATTATTTCTATGTATGTTCCTCTGCCATGTTTTATCTATCTGTATTATGAACTCCACAAGACAGACCTTTCCCCCTCCTACTTTTAAGACAGCTATCTGTGCAAATGAGCCACATTTCTAGCACAGGATAGGGATACTCTGAACTACCAATGATCATTAATCACACCAGCTTTACTATAGCCATAGGATAAATCCTAAATCCTGGGGAAAAGTGAGTATTCAGTAAAGATTGAGAAGTAGTGTCTCTTTGGAAAAAGAAATTTTAAACAAAAATCGAGGTACCATATATTAAAACCAGGTTCTCCAAGATTTAAAAGAAAGCTTACAGCTTCAAATAATATGTTCATTCAATCGTGCCTAATTAGTAGTAACAGTCATCAGGACTGTTGCTGCTGTGTTGTACAGGTGTTTATAGAAATTAGCTGCAGCAAGGTTTACACTGGCATGTTATTAGTACCCACATGCACTGTGCTGTTAAAGAGCATACTAGAGTTTGAATATGTCTCCAAATACCTGAGAAATACTTCAGAGCCTAAAGTGTGCACCCTTCTCTGTTGTGCTGTAAACAGGATAAAACTCTTCAATTTTACAAGTTACTTTCTATACCATTTATCTTGTAATTCTGACATCTGTGAAGGAGGTAGTGTAATGCTGCATATGTCTATTGTTTACTGTTTTGCATAACCTTCAAGACACAGTATCTGTTACTCAAGTAGGTGAAATAACTTCAGACCTTCACAAAATTATTATTTCCCTTGCTTAGTGTGTATTCAAACATTTTGAGGTTGAATAAGGTTTCTCCTCAGTAGCTGTGATACCTTCAACAACTTCTGACCCCAAATGTTACCACATTAAAAACTTGTGCCTTGGAGCCCAGCTTAGGCTTTGAACCTACAGAAAGGTCTGCCACCTGGATGAAAGAAACCTCAGCTTCTCTCTTCTCTTACAAGATGCAGACATGCAGCTTTATATTGAATGGAAAAGAAAAGGGATGTATGGAGGGCAGTTGTGAAACAGAAGTTGCCTCTCTTCTATCCTTCAACCAGTGTGACTTTGTAGGGTAAGAATGAATGTCTGACCATGCCCTCAGTGTCCTGCTGGAGATCAATGCAAAGCAACTCAGAGCTGCAGCAGATTTGAATGTCCTATCACTTTTCATACAGATAACTGACCTGAAGTAGTACAGCATCCTTACAAACTCTTTAAAAGAACTCCAAACCAGTACTAGTGTTGGAAACACCCCGAAAAATTTCTTTGCACATGCCTCTGGCAAAGACACATATACCTATCTATAGTGCTCTGACCCGAAGAAACCATTGAGACTGGTGCAGTTCCCTTCTGGAACTTGGCAAGAGTTAGACAAAAAAAGTAACAATTTGTTATGGCACACTCTGGGTTTTGTTCTCACTCAAGGTTATGCTAACAGGAATTAACAAGGGTGCTTACTGCAGATAAGGTCTGACTTTGTTCTGAAGTCTTCTAGGGTGAGGTGAAGCACAGACCATTGTGACACTTTAATCGTCTTGGAAGGATCCAGTTTCATAGGTAAAGAAATAGGTCAGCTACATGTTCAGTCCTGTTCATGTAACATGTGCTGGAGGTCCCACTGGGTTTAGTAACACTGGCTGAACATTGGGAAAACTGGACTTGACACTAAGTGCATTGTTTGAAAACATTAACTTTTTAACACGGGTTTGTTGGTTTGCTTGTTTGTTGCGAGCACGTGTGCACATAACTCTACTGGGGATTTAAACAAATGGCAAGGAAACAAGAAATAACTGACTTCAGATGAACAGTGAATCTGCTCCGGGCTTGCAGGAGTTACCCTGAATGTACCTATGGCTATTCTTGTATGCACAAAGGTCTGAATATGTGGACTTACAGGGTTTAAATTTTAAAACACTAACAAATATTGACTGAGTAAGTTACAACCATAAGGACTCTTTCAAAACCCCATGTATTTAACATTTAATATTCTTCAAAATAGTATTAGTGTTTTAAAAAAGCTCTTAAGTAGTTTATTTATTCTTATGGCCTCTGGCTGGAGTTTTTAAAGAGACATTTTCAGGTGTTCCCTCCTGAACATCAGAAAGTAAGATAAACAATTTCTCTCTGTCTCTCTGAGTTTACAACTATGATACCTTGGTTTTAGCCACCTTCCCTGCCCAATGCTGCTAAGTACTTCTTTATCACTTTTATAATAATAAATCAGGAAAAACTTATGATTAATTAACTTCTGTCTGACACAATGCCCCTTCAAGCTTTCTCAAAAATCATTGCTATTGATACAACTGACCACATCTTATATTATAAAAGTTCTGAAAACACGGTTTGAAACCAGAGGTAGAAATATAAACACACTTAAGGATTTAGCCCAATGTCCCCAACTCAGAAATTAACTCTTTGCACCTTTGGTCCACTATTTCATAGAGCCCGAACTAAGTCCTTGGATCTCAGTACAAAAGACTTGCAGAATTATGTTCTTAAAATACTGTCATTACTTTAAGTCAGATTAAAATGACTGTTATTCAGTGCATTATATAGCTTTAAGTTCTATTTATAGCCAAATCTAGTAGGCCACTCTTTTATACTACATTTTTTATTCCTTCAGACTGTAAAGGGCCCTTGATATCCCAATACATTATAACTGAAAAAAGGCCCATACTCTAAATCTAAAGGGTTCATACCATGGTTAAAGGATATTTCTACTTGAAAGCAATGAGGAATAAATATTACCAGGTATTCCTACTCTGTCCAAAAGGAGGAACACAAAAAAATGCTACAAGAAACATATAAAGAGACTTTGTACTGCAACTTCTTGACAAAGCTTCTCAGTTGTCAGATATTTCTCTGGAAGGAGCAAATATAAAATTCTGCTAGGGGCATAGTAGATTGTCACTAGCCTGTCTCATCCAGTCAAACACTGGAACAGGCTTCCCAAAGAGGTGGTATATTCTCCAAACAAGAGGCATTTGGACAATGCCCTTAACAAAAGGTTTTAACTTTTGATTAGCCTTGAAGGGCCCAAGAAGTTGGACAGAATGATCTTTTGTAACATGCTGGGCCCGGATGGTCTGGCCAGGTGTTTCCTCAGGATCTCAGCAAGATGTCTGCAAGAGGGTGATAAATAAAAGAGAGACGGGCACGATCTAGTGACCCAAAAATAAAAGCTTTAATAAGCAAAACAGCAAACTCATCATCTGTACCCAGTATAGGGTTCATAAAAAAGGCAATGGCCAGGGTAGGTTACAAATTTATATAAGGTAGGTTAGGGGGGGGAGTCTGAGGGAAAGGGTCCAATAAAAACCAAGGATTAGGAATATGTAAAATCCTATTGCACCAAATTCTAACCAACAGTAACAGAGAAACTATAGAACTTTCTACTACTATTAACATATAACCTTCCAGGGGGCATTTCCAGGGCACAGGGATCTACATAAAGAAGATCCTTCTTTCAAGGGCCTGAGGCAAAGTCTCTTGCCAATCCTTTGGCCTGATGGACTACAACATCTCCCCCTTTTTCATTTCTTAAAAAGTATAACAGTCACTAACAGTAAACTTTAGTGAAACAAACATCAACATGAAAATGAACAGAACAAACATTAAAATTATTCAAGTTCCCATTTCCCATGGTCCAAGATTAAAACTATTCTCACAGGCCAGTGTGACAGTCCCAACCAAACCCATCTCCTCATCTTCTTCCCTCTGCTGGACTAAAAACAATGAACAGAAGGAATTTTTGAAAACTTGTAACATACATCTTAGCAAACAGGGTAACACAGTCAACATAACAACAGAAAACACACATGATAAACCCGTTTGGATCAATGAGGTTGCCCAGCCAGACATACCCAATTCTTGAACAGTCCATTAAGTTAACATGGCAGCAAAATTAACATTATAATTATCATTAACAAAACTAGCAATTCTGGTTTTTTAATAGACAAGGCATAACTTGAAAAGTCCCACTTCTTGAACAATTTGCTGATCCAGTCTCCTTCCTGCTCAACATGTAGCTTCCTTACCCCCTCCTTCAACATGCTTATGCTGTGGTGGATGGATTCCCCATAGTTGGATAAATTCATGCAGAATAAGCCCTCAAACTCCTCACAACCGTGCCTGTTTCAGCAGCAAGAAGTCTATAGCAGCCCTATTCTGTAGGGTTGCATGCCTTACACTATCTATGTCAGTGAGTAATTCACTAAGGGCAATTGATGTAGCATTAGTTTGTTTACTTAGCCAGCACCCAATGCCATCTAATTGTTTCAATGCCTTGGCTGCAGCTACCCATGGAAGTAGTGCAGACATCACAATATTTGTTGTTTTTGTCCAGTAGATAATTTTGTCATTACAATCCTATTTGAATTGATTAACAGATCTTTTTACTTTTGCCAATTGTTTTTTATGTGCCATGGTGATGTTGGGTGCTAGCATCGTAAGCCTTCCTAAGCTGCATAGGCCCCCTTTGATGTGTCGTGGAACTGCTGGCCAAGCCCTATCCCCAGAGTGCCGCACCATATTACGAACAGCAAAGCACGACACTGACTCTCTTCTGGGTTGCACAAGAGAGCAAATTTTATTATTCCAGATCTTCTTTTATAGACAGGTCTGAGAAGGTCTGAGAGGTAAAACTCTCATTGGTCATTAAACTAACACATTGCCATCACTGGACAATTGGAACCCCACCCCCTGACTGTTTCTTACAAGTAAACAACAAGGATCTAAACACCACCTGCAAAGGTTGTTTTCCTTCTCCAAGGACTGTTTGGATTCCTCCTTATGCTTTCTCAGGGCAGAGTGAGAACCTTGCGTGACTCAGTTTCACACAGGCTCAGTGCTCCCCGCGTGCTTTCAGCATCCATATCAGAGATTAAAAACATGCCAGGTGGTAACTGGACAGGGTGACTACTGGACCAGAAAAGCATAGGTGAGGTGCAATTACACCATAAACTGATTTTTATATAACTGTGGGGAATCATCCCACCTGACTATTTTTTCACCTATTACATTTATAGGTCTCTTTTCTTTCTTTGTTAATTTAATGTCTTTCATATAACAAAATTTCACACTATAGTCCTTTTTTACTGAACCAAGCAGTTCCAACTCTTGTGGTTCTAGTGGTGCATGTAGGAGTTTCTGGGTCCAGTAGTCCCAGGCATCTACAGAGCTATAGACCTTGGTATTCTTAGGACCATTTCTTTGCAGGGTGTGGGCAGCATCTTCTGGTATTGGCCACACATCCAAAGGTAACCCAACTAGGCAGGTGGAAAAAGGATTACCAGGACTTGCTACAGAGAATTGTTTCTTGTTTTGTTATATTTGCCAATGTTACCCAAATATTTTGTTTCCATTGTGGAAGGATCCAGCTGTTACCTTAAAGGAGGAGACCAAGAAAACTCTAGAGTGGGGAGTTTTGAAAGGTCATATTCAGCTTCTTTAAGTAGATCTTTGTGAGTTTTTGTTTGGTCCTTCGGATAGTCTCTCAACCATTGATTTAGTAGCCTAATTCCCATAGGGAATATTCAGTTGGAGACAGCAGCATTGTCATAATGCAACACATATCATGCAGGGTCAGTACATGAGCTGAGAAAGTACCTAATACTAGACTGGTGAAGTATGGTGATTCCCTCCCATGCTCCTGTGGGGTTTTGCATAGCTTCTTAATTTCCCCATAAGCCAATGGTTCCCAATGCAGATTGGCATCTCCCTTTGATAACAGACCAGCACTATTGTTAAGTCTTGAAGCCAAGTCACAGTTCCCCTCCTTTACTGCAGTCCTCCAGATTTTCTCCCATGGGTCTTTATTGGGCTCTGGTAGGCTAATGTCCTCTTGAGATGACAAAGAAGAGGAGGAGGAGGAGGAAGAACCATCTGACACAACAAAAACCTTTTTATTAGACTGGTGTTTGTGTCCCAGTGTAGGTCTTTGGGTAAGTCATGCTGTCAGCTGCCTGGGCGCCGCCATATTGGAGGCTGTCCCTCCTGGAACCAGGGGGGTGGGGTTCCGGTTTCATTGGGGGTGTGGCCTACAGGGACACTTCCGGTTTGTCTGAAGGGGTGTGGCCTGAGGTGGAAGGGGCATGTTCCAGAACAGAAGGGGCAGGGCCAAGGGAGGTGTCCCGAGGGTGATTAGAGTTGGATGGTAAGTATTAGTTGCAGTCCCAAGGTGCCGGTCAGTTTCATTTCTGGTGTTAGAAGAGAAGGTAGTGAAGAAAGGACAAAGAGAATGTGGAGGAATGGGTAGGACAGAGCAGGCGGGATCCAAGATGGCTTCTACACTGCCATCTTGGGCCCCAAGTGGATGAGGTGGAGGTGGACACAGGACAACGGATCCATTGGCCGAACCATTCTTCCATCTGAGCCCATCATGGGCATATGCATTCGCAACTTCAACCCTATATCTACCTCTGGAATAGTTCAAGGAGCAAGGGGAACAGGAAGAAGAGTCGGCAATCCCAGGAAGTTCCAAGTTGGTGGATTTTTTTATCTTCAAATCTTAATATCTCCATAATCATTTGGAAGTAATTTCTGAGCTGAGCTGTCTCTTTTGGTTGCCAAATCATATATTTTAATGTCTGAGTCCCAGAATAATCTTGTTTTAGCCATGGGTGCAATAGCATCAGAAGAACTTTTGAAAGCCCATCTGATGATATTTTTTAATTTTTGTTTTTCAAATTTCTTGTCCCAGGATGGCAACCTAAACTTAAAAAAATGGTATGCATTCCTCTCTATGTGCAACATCTATGAGCCCATCTTTGGAAAATTAAAAGCACAGTTTTTCAAAGCTACTGCCAAACTCTTGGAGATTTTAGGGAAACTCTGAGGATCCTGTAATTTTAAAATTAAAAGAAAAACATCTGAGTGATGGGGCAATTGTCTCCCTTCTCCTACCTGCTCTTGTTGCAGGATGCCCCACCATGGTCCATGTGGCTACCTTGGGGTGCCTCCCCTGCTGCTTCAGGCCTCCTGCCTCCTGATGTCTGAACCGCCGAAGTCTTCAGCCAGGTCTGCAATGTCTGACACAAAAATCTAAAACCTGAAATTCACTGGAGAAGGGAACTGCCTAGTTGGCTAGAGGACTCTAGCCAACACAATCCCAACCCCTGAATATCAGGGGTCCCTGTTTGGGGGCTACCTGTAACGTGCTAGGCCCAGATGGTCTGGCCAGGTGTTTCCTCAGGATCCTCAGCGAGAGGTCCACAAGAGGGTGATGAATAAAAGAAAGACAGGCACAATCTAGTGACCCAAAAATAAAAGCTTTAATAAGCAAAACAACAAACTCAGAATCCATACACAGCATAGGGTTCACTAAAAAGGCAAGGGCCAGGGTAAGTTACAAACTTATATTTGTTGTCGTGGAGTCTGAGAGAAAGGGTCCAATAAAAACCAAGGACTAGGAATACGTAAAATCCTATTGCACCAAATTCTAACCAATAATAACAGAGAAACCACAGAATTTTCTACTACTATTAACATTTAACCTTCCACGGGGCATTTCCAGGGCACAGGGATCTATCTAAAAGAGATCCTTCTTTCAAGGGCCTGGGGCAAAATCTCTTGCCAAGCCTTTGGCCTGATGGACTCCAACAGTCATTAACAGAATTGTAACTCTTAAAAATTATGATTTTGGAGCATGTTCACCACCTTTTGATTATCAGAGATACCCAGCTTCCCCAAATGAGCATCTTAGCCCACCTGTGCTCAAGTACAGTCATACACAAAGTTGATTGGTCATTCCTTAGAACTATATGAGAAAAATGAGTCATTAAGAAAGAAAAAAGAGAGGGGAAAAGCGTTCTCCTAAGAGCTGTGCCAAATCTCTATTGGTCAGTTCCTATTCCCCACACTCACTTCATCTTCTGCTAGATTATCACCTTTTCTTTAGTGCTACTAGGTCAAGGGTTTGTAAGATCGGACTAATCTGAGCTGGCAGAATCAGTCTTCTTAAATAAAACTAAGGGCACCTTTTTCATATTGTTTTCTAGTTCAGCCTAAAAGGCAAAAGAACTCCACTTCTCATGTTCATTTTCCAGTTTTCTTTTTCACCTGTCTGTTAGTTAAAAAGGCAGAAGAGACCTATGAATGGAAATACATCTTCACGTAGGCAGATGTAGCCTTGTAAATCTGCCAGGAATATGGATGGCTCCCTGAGCAGAAAGGACAGGGCTTATCAGAGATCATTCAGGAGAGTTTGTGAACAATTTGGTGTATGAAAGAAAGCCTAGGTTTAAGTCTAGGGTACACACTGTTACCAGCAGCAATTGAAAGCTCTTCCAATGGAAGAGGCATAAGACCAAGCGCAAAATTACCAGATTTGGTCTCAGTCCTTCAGCACTTTTCCAGGCTTTTAGACCATGACCTGATAAAAGACAAACAGACACTATGCTACAGCCTAAAAAGATTTGGCATAAATGGCTTAGTTTAGAAGCCATGTACTATTTAGATCCACCAGACTGCAAGCAGAGAGATTAATCTTCAGAAATGGCCCATATGCCAACTCTGACCTGTTTGTGACCACATATGACCAAAACACATGAACAAACTTGAGTTCAGACTCTGCAACTCTGTGAATTTTTGGTACCAAGTAATTCAAAAGAGTTGTGGAATGAAATTGTTAACTGTAGTCAGGAAATACATACAAGTAACACTGTGCAGTTACAAATGATCCTTATTCTAAATGCCTAGAAGTTAAACATATGGCAGTTGTTTCCCTTGCTAAAACTCCTCACCCCCTGGTGTGTATGTTGGTACTTAACTATTTACAAAGTTCCTGTGAAACAGTGCTTCTGTATCTGTTTGTGAAACAAAGCCTATAGATCTAGAAACAGTAATTTTCTAAGCATATTGTAGGAATGAACTCTAAAATCACACTGGAGCATCCTAAGGGACAACTAACTAATGACAGATGTATAGAAATAACAAATCATAAACATTATACTCTTTCAAATTAATCAAAGCCTGTAAGGAATAATATGAATACTAAGAAAATTGAAATTGGCAGTTACCTACCAAAAATAGATTATTTGAATATTTGGAAAGAAAAAAATTATGTATGCTAGACACATAAAGTAAAGGTCTGCTTCAATTGCTAAAGCCATGCACTGATAGGAAGCTTGGCCCATTAATGAAACTTGCTACTGTAAGCTCATTTATAACACTGGAAGAATGTCAAGAAAATTCTTCAGGGAGAAAAAATAGGTGCTGTGTGATAATGATATTCCACTATGACAGTTATCAGCTAATTGGCCATCTTGGAAGCTCTGCTGTTTCCCTGACACTTCCAAATATGCTACAAACAGTCAAAAAAACAAAGCTTACCACTGGGGGTATTGTTATAAGCTGTAAAAGAAAGGCACCTGGAGGTGCTAACAAATTTATCACACAGGTGTTATGTCAAGATGTAGCAGGAAGGCTCATGAAGGAGGTAACAAACCTGTTATACCCATGTGGTGCTGTTCACACAATGAATTACAAAGGCTTCTTTACAGAGAAGATGTGATCATTTCTCCATTTTTAGGCACAGAAGTAGCCTCAGTTGAATAAGGTTTGAGAAGACTTACAGAGTTTTACAGAAGAGAAGCTGTACCAGAAATCCATGTCACAGAATGTCAAGATGTAAGTACAATTAATTAGTCTGTGTCCTAAAAAGTAGATGGTTAAATAGGCAAGATAGAGGTTTCTCTTCAGTCCATAACCAAGTCAGCTAAGAAACCCTAGGCCAAATGATCTTCAATTTTCACAGCTTCATTACCAAAATTATTACGTCCTGAAAATATTCTCATTAGCTACATTAGCTATGTCATAACTGTAAGTACTGTTAAAATACAAAGCAAATAATGCAAACAAGCTACTTCCATCTGGGGGAAAAAAATGGAGTGACAGAAACATGAGACAGAATGTTTTGATGTTATCCAGAAGGCTTGGGGGCGGAATCACTTTCTGCAGAAGATGCTATCACTACTCTGTGTCCCATCAGAGGGAAAAAAGTAGGAATATTTCTTCATCCAAAAGCAATGTCTCTTTTCCAACAGACATTCTCAAAGGAAACTCTGACCATTAATTTTCTTCCAAATAGCCCTTCGCCACTAGTGAAGATGAAAACCTTTCTTCTGGTTTCTCTTCATCTTGATGTGACATCTTCTTTCTGCCTTTGAAATTAACAGAATCAACAGGAAAGCCCACATCCAGTATGTCCCTGTCAGGAACCTTGATGACAAATTAGACTGTTGCCCTGACAAGCATCTCCCAGAGCCTCCATCTACACCTTCTGACTGGAGCCTCCATTTAACCTCATGTCTATGCCTTCAGTCTCTGCTTAGCTACATCACAGGTACACTTGCCCCCTGCTGTGCCTGAATTATTGTTTGGATTCACCTGCCTCTGGTGCCAGGGGACAGCACTGTGTTGCCAAGGTCATTGCCTGGCCTGCCTCATGGCTGCTCTTCTCAAACCTTCTTTTGGGAAACAGCCTCTTCTTGCTGCTACCTGACCTTCCCATGATGAAAATATACTTGCCTTCCTAAAAGAGTCTCACTTGTCCTTATAAATAGGACTGTACCTTCTGCCTCTGGAAGCCCTCCTTAATGATAGTCCTTAAATGCTTCTCTGATCTGTTACATCCAGTAACATCTAATAGATTTGTAAATGGTGGCAGTGAGTAACTCAGTTGAGCATAATAAAAATGCAATGGGAAACAAGATTTAATATTCTCTGACTACCTCCAAGTATATATTACGAATTAGAGTAGGAACATACCAAAATTTTTTATGCACCCTCAAAACAGCCACCTGATTAGAGATACATTATATACACACCCAAGACTCATACTGATTGGATCCTGGGAGAAGAGCAATGAGAAGGACTAAGAATTAGATCTTTGCTGTCATACTCACTGCATGGGCTCCTATTAAATTATTCTACTTCCTTTGTCTCAAGGACAAAGAATGTCTCAAAAGAGTCATATACAACAGGAAGTGTTTGGTACTGTCTTATCAGCATTGAAAAATTATTATCCTGAGTGCTGAAACAGCAAGTACTCCTCTTGCTCTGTGCCTGTCTTTTGTCTCCTGATCCTCTGCTCCATGATTCAAATAGCTACCTTTGAGCTTAAACATGGATTTGGGGTGATATCCTGGGTTTCCTCTGAACTGGCCAATGCAAAATATTTATTTTAAAAACAAAATGTATTTCTCTCATTGGGGGTGGGGGCTGTATGTTCCAAATTTTACAGATTCTGTCAGTTCTATGCACAAATCCTGATTTTGAAGCATAATTTTACATCCCAAATTTACTACATTTTGCATCAGTGTTTTCCTTTAAGGTCTGGTAACATCTTAAAACTTTATATCAACAGGCACAATCATAATATCTTTCAGTTTCTGCCATTCCTAAATACTACACACCATTTCAAGGCTCTTGAAATCCAATCTTTGCCAAAGCCTTTATTGTTCTCACCTGATCTTTTGCCACCTTCTAAAGCATCCAAAGATCTTGCCAGCTCTGACTAAATTGAACAGGCTATAGTTAACAGGTTAGCTATATCGTTTCCAACGCTGGTGATTTAGTTACTACATTCCATGAGACAGACATATATTATTTTGTTGCCATTTGCCAATGAATGCTATTAAGGTTTACTGTGATCCTAGAATGATTCTACACTGAAATCAGGAGACAAAAAATGGTCTCAAATGGTAGGTGAGTTGTAACTAAAAAACCATTTTCCTCATGTGAGGTTATTACAGACTTTATAGTGAAAGAGTGTAGCTAAATTCTTTAATGGTAACTTAATGCATGTCTATAGCAAGAGCACATATATTTTAACACATTCTCGCACTTACTTGAACAGAAATTCCCCGAGTTTATCTCAGGAAAGAAAAACAACCAACCCTCCCACAGAAAAGAAAGAAAAAAAAAAAAAAAGAGGCTGCTGAACCGTGACCACACAGTGATTTCAGTCTGAACAAACTCAGATTTTCAATAAACACAGTTTTTAGTAACTTAGCAAAACAATTTCTCCCTTTTCTTTGCAGCCAGTAAAAGGCTGCTAAAATTTGCAGCCAGTTTTCTGCAATGCATCAGGCCCCTTAGTGGAAGACACAGAATGGTAAATCACAATATGTAATTGTCACTTTGTGAGTGGTTCCCTTAAACTTGTTTAGTCAGAGAAAGCATCTACTTTTGTTTTTCTCCAGAAGTGATCAGAAGAGTCAAAGATACAGCTTGTATTTCTGACTCTCAGTGCAGCGAGCAGTTTAGTGGAGTTATGGGACTCCACACCCTACCAGGAGTTGCCAGCCTGTACAATGCATAGTAAACCTGGGAGGGGTTGGACAATGGAAGTCCATGGCTGCTCTTTCCAGATGTCTGCTCTGCTACACTACTGTACCAATCCCAACCAAAAACTGGAGGAAGCTACCTTTTTAAATCCAGTTTGTGGAATGACTTTGCAGTTTAGTTGCACCACAACAGCTGAGGAGCTGGTAAAATTGTTGTGAATTGTAAGGTTTAATCAGGACTGTTATTTTTTGAGCTACAGTCTCTACTTGAAAGCCTTGTGCTGTCAGGCTGGAGCAAAGTTAAATGACCTAGTCAATGACTACCCTGCTAAGAAATCTCTTAGGGTTTTTTCCAGGAAGCTAAACAAAGAAGATCCTACTAGAAATGGTACTGTATAGTATTCTCAGAAATATCATGTATCTGATTACATAAACACTACATATTACAAAGAACTTCAGTTTTAGTAGGAGAGTTATCCAAAAAACAACAATGTATCAAATTATTCTGAGTAAATGGGAGCTACATAAAATGGATAATAGGTAATCATTAAATAGAGAGCAGCTTAGAAGACCTTTTATCTGCCAAATACTAATTTATGTCATAAACACTCAAAACCATGGCATTACAATTACAACTCCAAAACAGAAAAACAGGTAATTTGTTTTTGTTTTGTTTTCATAGCATAAACAAGCATTAACAATATGGACAACAACAATATCAACAAGATAAAAATACAGTAGGTGTTAGTTTTTTTAAACTTGATAGAATAATAGCAAAGACAAGTAATTTTTAGTAAAATATGGTGTTGCTAAAACCAGATAAACATAGTTTGTTTAAAATAGATCAGGTTGACTAATTGCATCTGCCTACTTGTATTTGTATGCTGAGCAGACAAAATATTGTGCACCCGGGCCCTGATGCCATAATTGGATCTGTGCATACAGATCTCTGTTCTTCCTCGAAGTTCTATTTAATTAAATTACGCTATATACCTCTTTAAAGTAAACAAGACCATTATTCAGTTTATATGTCCATATAAAAGAGACAGCTGGAAACAATACATCCATTCAACACAATCACACCTAATTTATAGACGGCACAACCTCACAGACTTCCCTAAAGTTGCAAGAAGCATGAATTTGACATAGATAGGAAGAATACAGTTTAAATTAATGAAAAAAAGGAGAAAAAAACCCCAGACATAACTAATCAGAGAAGCAACCAGAAATTAATAAATAGAGTAAGTGGACAGATTAAACAAACAAAACCACAAACAAACAAAATCCCAAACAAACAAAATCCCAAACAACAAAAAACCACTAAAAGTGTGACAGGTGAAGCAGGAATATAACTCCCAAAGTCCAAATTTGCTTCATAGAAGTGTTTTTCCTCACATTATCTTTATCTCTCTTTCTCCCCTTCACTCCTTGCCTCCCAGGAAGGGAATGCTCAAAGTTTTCTTCCTTTGTGTTGTTCCCTGCTTGTGTTAGCAACCAGCTCACAGGCCCTATCACAAAGGATTTATTTTCTTTTTCTATTATAACAATCTATCAAAATTTCTATTGGCTTTGTGAACTGCAGTTGAAAGTTAATTTAAAAGCATTCTTCAATGGCAGCAAAATCTAGATTACTGGCAAAACACACTTCTTTTTACTTTTATAGTGTACAGAGCAATTACAGGAAAACCCTTATAGTATTTTTAAATTACATTGTATATTTAACTTGTAACAAGAAACATGTGTGCTAAGGGATGAAACTGTATGTCATTTTTCACTATCTGACCTCTAAAGAAAAGTTCTTTCAAAGGACTCAAAAATCCTTAATTTTTAGATTTATACATGTATGAAAATTTAATTACTAACATATAAAAAACATATTCCAATACATTGGAAAGATTGAATATATTATTATATTCTCATATGTGTGTATGTATGTTCTCATATTAGCATATCTAAAATAGATATATTTATATTCTCACTTCCTTTTCTCATAATAACTGGGTCAAACATAATAATTTCTGTGTCTGCTGTTATGTCTAAAATTAATTTTTAAGCCGTATGTTAAGACTAAACAACTACTCCCCAAAATATTTCTTTGATCATAGTGATTTGTCTTGTTCCTGTAGTTTGTGGGGGAACAGAAAAGCAAACTTCTAGATACTCCTGTATTCTTAGGAGTGAAGTCTATCAGACTCACAGGACATTCAAAAATTGTCCTGTGACTGTCATCCCTTTGATAGAGGCTACACTTTTCTTTAACAACACAGCCCAGAAAAGGATTTAGCTCAGTGAAGTACACCCTACACAGGACATAACCACAGGACCACAGTTCCTTGCAGTTACATGAAACACAGATGTCTCTATCTGGGGGCATGTCCCCAGAGGATAGTCCCCAGAGGATGTCCCCTGGATAGAGAGGGGACTATCTATCTGTCCAGGGCACCTCCTGCCTTTGGGTCCACTTCTAGGGAGCAGAATGTAGATGCAGCTCCTGCTCCTTTGAACTTCACACAGCCACGACTATGTCACCAGACCTTGCCCAGCATCACTCAGCTTCCCACTCTACTCTCCAGTCAGGGGACCAGACACCTGTCTACTGTCCCACCTATGGACCTCCGAGGGCCCAGCTTGAGCTGTTATTTTGTTGTTTAGTTATTGCACCCAGAGGATGTGGACATTTGAAACTCTGCTATGGGAGAGAGGTGAGGAAATTTGGTGTGACTCTGTGAGTGGGGGGGTGTAGCTGTGAAGGGGTCTTGGTTCCAGCTCAGATGGTGCAAGGGCAGTGCCCAAGTGGCTCCTGGTTAGGCAGGGAAGTTTCCTTACATATGGCTCAGCGAATTTACAAGCCTACATGTCCAGCTTTAACACAGACAGGGGCTGACCACCTTTTAACGGCACAACAGACAGTGCTGAGGCTGTGCCACATGGAGGGATGGCATGACCAGCATCCAGCTCAGGGCTGGTACCTGAATTCTGTCTGGTGGTGCTGGGTGAGGGGCTGGCATTCTCCTTCTGTCCTGCCTGCCCCAGGTCCTCTGTGGGATCCAAAGGGCAGGAGGACACTGGGGCCGTCCAGGGATGGCAAAGTCCTTGCCCTGTGGCTGCTGCCCTGAACCTTGGAGCGCTACAGGCTGGGGGAGGAGTGGATGGACAATGGACAATGTCATCTTGGCTTGTACTAGCAGTAGTGTGGCCAAGAGGACCAGCACAGGGACCATCCCCCTGTACTGGGCACTGGTGAGACTGCGCCTCAGGTCCTGCTTTCTGCGCCTCAGGTCCTCAGTTCTGAGCAGGAAAGAAACTGAGGTTCTGGAGAGAACCCAGAGAAGGAAAACGTAACTGAGGAAAGGTTTGGAGCACAAGTCTGATGAGGAGCAACTGAGGGAGCTGGGGCTGTTTAGCCTGGAAAAAAGGAGGCTCAGGAGAGACTTTATCGCTCTCTACAACTCCCTGAAAGGAGGCTGTAGCCAGGGGGGAGTCGGCCTCCTCTTCCAGGCAACCAGAGACACAAGAGGAAACAGCCGCAAGCTGTGCTAGGGGATGACACGAGGGGGAATTTTTTCACAGAAGGGGTGATTAAAGTTTGGAATGGGCTGCCCAGGGAAGCAGTAGAGTCACCGTCCCTGGAGGTGTTTAACGAAGGACTGGACATAGTGCCATGGTCTAGTAGACACGTCTTTGAGTCACAGGCTGGACTCTTTTCCAGACTAAGCGATGCTGAGCCATCGATGCCGCGTTCCCGTGCACCGGGACGGGCGGCCGAGCCCTCAGCACGGTACAGCACGACCGCGCCCCACAGCGGCGGCACCGCCGCACTGCGCAGGCGCCGCGGACGGAGCAGCGGGGGGCGCGGGCCCTCGGTGCGCCTGCGCTGCGCTCCGCTCCGGGGCGGCCCCGCCCGCGGGCGCTCCCGCCCGCCCCGCCGGGCCGTGCACGGGGGTCCCGCTCCGCCGCCGCGCCGGGCCTCGCTGAGGGGCGGGCGGCGGCCACTGGCCGCGGGGAGCCCCTCGACAGTTCCACCTGGTGCCTCCTGGAGCGGGGCGGTGACCGGCACATCCCGACTCCTTCTTCCTCGGAGCAGCGGGGGTGGAGAGATAGGGGCTGGGGGAGGTCCTCTCCGCCCCCGTCGGAGGGAGCGGAGTGGAGCGAGGGGAAAGGTGGGTGTCGGAGAGGGGCCGGGTTTCGGAGGGGCCGGGCTTGGGGTGGGGATATTCCCGAGGGCTGCTCCGCCAGGTACTTGTGGAAGGAGGAAGCCGGCGGCCGTCACCGACCTGGAGCTGAGGGGCCGGGCGCTGCCGCGGGGAACTTTGTGGTACTCGGGGTGTGCGGGTTCTCGCTTCCGTTCCCTTCCTCTTTCTTTTTCTCTCTTACTCTCCCAGCGCGGCCCGAGTGGCGTTTTCCCCCACGGCCGTAGCCGGGGCCGGTTTCCCGCCCCGCGGGGGCCGTGGCCCCACGCCCGGCTGCGGGCCGGGATGCACCGGGAAGCGCCGCTCCGCGGGGCTGGGCGCGCTCCCTTCCCTCCGCGGGGCGGGGGTGGCGGCCGCCGCTCGGGGCCTGCGCTTGCCCGGTTTTTAAACGTTACCAGTTACCAGTTTACCGGTTACCAGTATTAAGGTGGTAAAAAATTCCTTTGGCGTGCTGGTTTCTTAGCGGCGGGTCGCGATAAGTTTTTGGATATTTGCGGTTTCACGTGGTAGCTGAAGTTTAGTACCCCAAATCTGGGGTGTGCTTGTCTCTAGCAGAAAAAACGTGGATCCGCTGCTGTTTGCCTTGTTCCTGGTGCGTGGTGGAAGTGTGTATGTGGAAGCGAACTGATTGACATCTATTCTGCAGGGTTAATCAATAATCAGAATGGTTATTCATGTAATGCATTTTTGTAGACCTTACTGAAAGCCTTATCTGCACAACAGATTGTTACACGGATGAAATTTCTACATCACTGTCGTCCTCAGGAGACAATATTTTTTAACAAATCTGAAGTATTGTGCTCCCATTGTTGGGGTACTGTGATGGTAGCTGACTGTCATATGTCTTGATAAAGTTTCGCAATTTGAAACTAAGTAATAAACCCAAGTTCATTATGTGTACTGCCAACTTCCCTCACTACTTTTTAAGTAAAAATGTGATTGCTGATATTTTTCCTTTACCTATTGATATTCCAAAATCCAAAGTCTGGGAAGCTTGGCCGTGGTGGGAAATTCAGCTGTCCCAGGGAACTAACCATGCCTAATGTTTATTTTTTCACTATAACCGTATTATAGAGAGGTGAAAATATAAATGTTCACTGAAGTCAGTGCTCCAACTTCATTCAAAGAGTAGATGTTACACTAATTTAAACTTGCATCCTGCCTGTCAGTGATTTGTAAAACCTTTGCTGTTCTTAAAAGCTAGGTATTCTGATACAGAAGTTAAGAAGCCTTCTTTTTTGCCTTGCGATTCAAAAAACCTCCTGATGTCTTTTAACACACTGTTGTAATAGAAGCCTTTATAGGGAGACATGTTGATGAGAACAGTCTTGTATAAATGCTGATTAATCAAACGGCAGATAGTCTTAAGAAGTATCTTTCTGAAGAATTTAATTTTAAAAGTATACTGAGTAATTCTGCTATGATCAACGTTTTTTCACACTTGCTTTAAAACTACATGTTGCAAGATTTCAAGAGAAAGTTATAGTTCTCACTGGAGTGAGAATCTTTTTTTTTAGTTAATCTGTCAAATGTGCTTATGGAGGAACTTGTGATTTTGTTTTCTCTTTGTTCTATTTGAGAATACAGTTTTGGGTTTTTTTTCCTTAAGTTGTGGAATTGCTATCTAATGTGGGTGTATGATTCTGAAGCTGTGATGCAACTAGTATGATAAGTCTCTTTTCCCAAGTTTTTTTTTTTTTTTTTTTTTTTAATTTTCATAGTTTTATTATTTCAGTTGAGAAAGGATGGAAAAAGAGTTATCTGTCAGCTGGGGTACTGCCCTGAAATACTAATAAAGATAACTTAATGTTGACATTGTTTCTGGTTTGGGTAGAAATGAGGCAGGTAAAACATATGTAGTTCTTAAACTGAAAAAATCTAACATTGTAAAGTAGAACCTCCCTAATAAACTATCTTTTGAGGGAGTGAAACAAAGACTATAGACATATTAGAGGTGAATCTACTGAGTATTTTTAAAGAAATTTTCTGAAGCAGAGCCTTTATATGTTTTAGTGAAGATGCAGGTGGTTGGTGATAACTGCAAGTTTGAGTATGCTCTGAGATTCTAAGTGCTGTCTGTGCCACTTCAGGAAGACCTGGGGGTTTTGGGTGATTTGGGGGTGTTCTTTTTTTTGTTAGAAGATGCTAAACACCTTCTGAGAATTGAATGTCATTGTTTGGTCTCCAAACTGTTAGTTGAAAATTCAAGCTGCTAAGATAGGTGTTGGTTAAAACTGCCCTAATAGACCTAAAGTTAAACAACATTTTTCATAAGTCCTCTTGTGACTTTTTATTTTCAAGGGCATTTAATAAAAAAAAAATAAAATAAGAAAAATTACACTTCCTTGCTGCTTTGATACAGAAGTGGAGGCATCAGTTTATTTCTGTGAAATGCTGAGGCTAATTTAGATCCAAACCTTATATTTAATGAGGGTGAGAATATGTAAAAGTAAACACAGAGAAATAATTTTTATTTGGATCAGAAAATTTCTGTAGAAAGCTGTGAGAATTTCATTTTTATGGCAAAGAAATTGGCACTCTATTTAAGTTTATTATGTTAGCAGGAAAATGTGACTGAAGTTAAAGTGATGAAATTCAAAGAAACCAGACTGGTGTGAACTGTAATTTTTTGCTGGTTATCAAAAGCAGACCAGATATGTACCTAAACCTATGGGTGTTGAGGTTAGTGGGTCCTTGTGTTGCTTGGTTAGCAAGAGGAAAACTCAGGAACAACACTAAATACAGCAGCTGTATTTTATTTTCAAATTAAATTCAGTCGTTCTTGTACCAGATTAAATCTTCAGGTAACAAGACTTCAAAATTCTGGAAGATAATGCTCAAGCTTTTAAAGAGTCATTAACCACTTCTTTATTATTATCCACAGATTTCTGGCTCAGAAGCCTTTTTGATTTTTTTTATTATTATTTATGTTCTATAGAGAATTACATAGTTTACCTTTTCCTGTCCTTGCTTTATAAATACCTGTTTTTAACCCACTTTGAGTTATGTGCTTGTGGAAAACATGTTGTATAGCCTAGTATGAATGAAGTTCACTCCCCAATCTTCTTTACTACTACTATCTGATATAATCAGAAATGGAAATCATCTATCACAATCAGAAACATGAAAATAGAGAAATATAAATAAATCTCCTAGTTTCCCTAGCAGCTGTCAAATTGCTGTTCATTTGATTTAATCTTTAGTCAAGAAAATTAATCTGCTTTGTGTACCCTGTCTGGGGAGATAAGCAGTTGATTTGGGTTCTATCAGGGAGTATTTATCAGGTTTTCTGCTGAACTAATCCTGTGTTAAGTGATAAGCACAAGTGTGTGTTTGTTAGCTTCTAAAGGATATTGTGATTAAATGAAATCTTGTATCAAAACATGAGGATGAGAGTTATATTATAGTTATATTATAAAATTAGGCCTGCAGCTGCTGTTTCAAGGTACAGTTCTTAATTCTTTTGCACCCGTTAACTGTTGCATGTAATTGCACTCTTGCTTTTGGTTTTCCTGCTTTTGACCATTGTATATATTTTGTACTGTTAGTTTCATTTGGTGCTGTATATTTTTAACTAAAGAGTATATTTAAGAGACCTTTTTTCCTTTTTCTTTTCTCATTTCAGCATGTGAAAATTGTGCCTATTTCTTCAGGTCTGTGGACGTGAGTTTTACATTGGCGTTAGAGGCAGCATTTTTGACACACTTTGCAGAGTGGGTAGGTGAAAAAAAGATTTTGACTGCTCCTGTTGATACCACTCTTCCTTGCTCTTGCTGTTTCCCTCTGGCTGAAGTTGTTCAAACTCAGGTCTGCTGCCAAAAGAGCAGCACCATCCTCAACAGTGCATTTCTGCACCTCCCTCATAGTGTAGCAACTGTCATATGTGAAATGCATGGTAAAATAAATTATTCTGGTACCGTGCTGCCTTGCAGTTGTTAGTCACTGCAGTGAGAGCTGTGAAAATAGAATGGTGAGGAATGACATGACTACCTTTGCTCACTGCAGCCATAGATCAGCTTAAAATGACCAGGAAACCACACCCTGAACTTCTTGTGAAAGCCAGTGGAATGAATGCTCATATGATTCAATAAACCAACCATTACCTCTGCAATTAACTTTCTTAATCACACTGAACTACTAGTAATTTAACTTGGTGCCATTCTTACTCATTAAAAGACATGGTGTATTGCAATGGCATTTGAAGTCAAGGAGAAGATAAATCATTCTTTCTGCACAGTGAGTAGTAGAAGCAAAGGAATCAGAATTGTGTTTGCATGTGTACACTGTGTGAAAGTGTGCATGCTTCGCACAAGCGCACAAGTGGATGGTGGGCTCAGCGCTCTCTCTTAAGATCTTACCATTTAAATGAGACAATACTGTTATCTTGGAAGGAGGATTGCATTAATCATGGGAATAAGGATGATCCAAAACCAGTTCACATATAGGCAGAAATCAAATCTTAACATGTTGTCTGCTTTGGGTGGGACCAGACTATATGGCAGAACTGGGGAATGGTAACCTTTTCCTTGTATGTAGGTTGCATGGTAGCTACAGCTGAAGTACATGAGAAGGATGTAACAAAATTTTAGAGTATTTCTCCAGCTTTTGATCCAGCTTACTAGGTAGTTCCTAGACTGCACTATTTTGGAAAAGACAATGAACATTTTTAAAGCAAGAATTCAAGGCACATTTTTGCACATGTCCAGAGTGATAACATACTTCAAGGGCTCTATTTGAATGTGTAAATTATTCTTCAACACTTTGAGATACAGACTCCTATCTTAAAGGTCTTTTAAAACCTAAATGATTCTATGATTCTCTATGTCTTCAGGCTTTTAACCATAGTGTTTTCTAGGCTAAGAACAAATATTGTTTGGCAGTCAGTATGAAATGCATGATGGTGCAGTGATCCCAAAGACCACTAAAAATGAAAAGAATACATAATCCAAGTATTTTATTGACTTGTAACATTAAGAGGTGACATAGTTCAATTAATAAATTACATTTAATCCCTCTTGCTGTATTTAGGCCTTTATCTTCCTGATTGTGCTCAGGAATTAATTAGGATTTTGTTTCTCTATTTTTTTTTTTCCATTTCTATAGGTTTTTTGCTGGTTCACTTCCTCATTTTATTACACATGATACTGAATTAATTTTCTTACTCTTTTGATTTGTCAGTTCATCTGTTTCTATTTTCTAATCTCTGATTTGTCTTTCTTGCTTCACGTGTACAGACAAACTGTTTGTTCTGGTCTTGTGTTATCGTGAAAACAACTCTACTCATGTCTGTTCCTTCCCCTTCATCTCAGTTATCTGTCCTTTCCCAAAACACAATCAATGTTGGAGTAATTCGGTGCACAGTTTATGACCTTGGATATGGTGGAAGCTGCAGTGCAAAACTTAGTTTCTGTGGAGAAAACTTCTAAAACTCAAAAGCAGGTGATATGCTCGTTTTTCATTTGATTTCTTGCAGTGCTAGAAACTTTTTTTTCTGTGTAATAAGATGTGGTAGAGAAGCTGAGCTCTCTTAATTGTCATTAGGTTGAAATTCTGTCGTAGAAGATTTTCTTGCTATATCGTTTTCTTCTACTGTGTACAAATCTGCTCATAAATACACAATGGTTTTCTAAAATGTATGGAAGTACAATTAGTGCTTTAAAAGTGTGACAGTAACTTGAAAATAATTCTTCATTGCTGAATCTTTCCTGCAATGTTCCATAACATACTGTCTGTAGGGAAATCAGTTTGCTCATGCTAATTTTTGTCTTGCCATCGCATAAAATAAGTTTCAACTGTATGTGTGTATATTTATGTGTATGTACAATAATGAGACTTCTATGTAAATAAGAAGGTCACTCTGTCTGTACTGTTCCTTTGTAGCTTCTGCTCTATATAACTTGTTTTTGGTATGGTTGCTCTCTGTAGGGCTAAGGGTTGGATGATAAATGCAGTCTTTGGTGTAAAATCCTTAAGTAACAACATTAGAATTCCTTAGAAATATTTTATTTTTGTGAATTTTATTTTGGACATATAGGATTTATCTATTTTCTGTAGAAAATGGGTATTTTTAGTGCATGTCTCTAGCAAGTGTAGTGTAGCTTGTTGTGAAGGATGTTATGTTCTCTCAGAGAAGCTATTTCTCATGTTACTGGTTGCCATTTCAGTGTGTACCTTAAAATATAAGGAGAGCAACTCAGAACACACACCAAAAGCAATGTCTCAGCAGGATCCAGGGTTCTAAAAGCAATCCAAAGACTAGATTTGAACTGTCCTAGACTGAAAAGTGTTGGTCATAAAATTTTCAACCAAACAGTCAAGTTTAAAACTGTAGACTTTCCAAAGGTGGTAACTTGTTTAATAACCATATTTTGTAAAGCACAGAGAATTAACAGGGTGCATGGATTTAATTATTGATAAAATTCGGGAGTTGTATTCTTCTCAAAGTCATGTTTCTTGCATAGCTGGTTGTATGTTTTACTGTTAAATCACAATATATTCAATCAGGGAAAAGTAATTTTTTTTACCAACTAACTGGTGTGTTCCATTGAGAGGTGGAAGAAATGAAGACTATTGGAGGATATATCACTGAAGTAAAACTGAAGGGAAAAGTTCATGTGTGACTTATGTCGTATTTAGGTGAAGAAATGAGCAAGGAGAAGAACTTGTCCAAGTGTATGGAAAAGATGAACCATTCATTTCCACAAAAGATACATGTTTTCTGAATATGGGGGAGAACATAAACAAAAATAGGGGTTTATTGATGCTGTGCTACATCCTGAGTCTGCCAAAAGGCTAAGATTATGACTTTTCCCTCATTTATGCAACAAGTGTATTAACATGGAAGCTTTCATCTAAAGCATCTTTACAGGGGCTAGTTTATTGCTAATTTTTCCAAAAGATGAAGTGGAGGTGGGCCTGAGAAACACAGACCACTGCATGAGAGAATTTCTTAGCGTGAGAAACTGATAAGAAACTTTGCTAAGGAAGCAGAGAGGAAACCAAATACTCATGAGACAGAAAGGGCAAAAACTGTGGGGTTCATCGGTATGACTGTATTTCCCTTACATACAACACTACTCTCCTATAAAGTATTAAGGAGTAAATAAAAATTCAACTTGTAAATAGAAATATTGAATCTGTTGTTGATCTTGAGGCAAATCTTTCACCTGCTAGAACAAGAGCTTATTCAATTCATAGGTGATACACATAATCAAAAACACTTTTATTACTTTCCAACCTCTCTACTTTAAGTGTGAAATTTTTAGAGCTTTTAGTCCTAGATTTAAACGATTGTATGTGCATGTGAATTTTCCTTTTAAAAAAGAATTAAAATTACTCTCTTTTGGATGAGATCTTTAATTGTGAAGCAGAAAATTCAGTAGTCAAAAATCATACAGTCAAGAACATGTGTCTTTAGAGTGTCACAGTTAAGTTGAGACTGGAAAGATTTTTTTTTAAAACTATTTGTAAGGCTTTGAAAATTGATAAATTAGTAAAGCAGTTTCATGCTTTTAAGTTAAATGATTGATCACTTAAGAGTCACAACTTTTTAGTAGCTTCCTATGAATCTGTGATGCTTTTTGGGCATACGAGAAGTTAGTTTCCGCCCCCCAATATTATTTTCTTAAACTGATCTGCGTATATTTAGTTCTGCCAAACAGTAGGAATCAAAGTAACAAAAGTAGATGTCTTTTATCCTGCAAGGTAGAGCAGCTGATAAACACTGTATCCTGGAATTTTTCTGTTTTCAGAAGGAACTAGAGTAAAAAATGAATGCCAAAAGGGATGCTTCAGATAGCAGCTTTGCAGAAATTTTGATTGGTATTGTAATCCAGCTAGTTGTTTTCTTTCTCTTTCTTCATGCTGTGCAAGTTTAACTATTTCCTTTGCAGGGGGAAAGAAAATAATCCACAGTTCATCACATTTTTACTTTTATCACAGTGTTTTTCTTTCTTCCTTTAACCCGTTTTACCTTTGCATAATTTGCTAACATCTTTCAATCTTTTTTTCATTTTTCTTTCTTTTTTCAAAATTTTTTATATGTGTTATTATATAGTATAAGTGTTGATACAGATCTCTTAGCAATTTATTTAAACGGAAGAATCTCTTTTATAGCCTTTCACACACACTAGTTCTTTTGTTAAAACCCCCCCTGGATTTTGTTGTTACAATATTGTTGGGCATTAGTGTCATGGTGTTGTTCTGTTTCTTTCAGCTTTACTTTCTGGATTTTAACCTTTAAAAAAAAACAAAACCAGATTGTCCACTTATGGTACTTTATATGGCTGGCCAAAACACTTTGCTTCATGGTAAAGTATAAAACGATGCAAAACCCAGTGTGGCATTGTATAGATACATTTGTGATTTTAAGGTATAAATCCCTTAAATTTGAAGCCAAGCACCTTCATCTACACAGTACTTCATTCTGTATAGTGTTTATTTAGAGATATGTTCCCATATTCATTTGCTTACTAAGAAATAGAATGAAAACTTTTAGTAAGGATTGTGTTGACTGTTCTATTGATAACTTGAAAAAGATATATAAGTAAAAAACTGTGTTAAGCCCTGAGGAAAACCTAATCTTCACATATTTAAGGCATAAGCTAGCTAGGAAGCATAGGTATCAATCTTTGTTTTCAGAAAAGTTTGTATTTATACTATTGGAAATTATATCACGTATGATGATATCAGAAAGGAAAGCAGTCATCTTTGATGACAGTTTCAAAGAAAGCTCTGTCTCTGTGTTATGATGCCTGCTTGATCTCTGGAATATTCAAGGTGGTATATGCCTTACTGTCCTTTTGGATGAGCTTAAAGCCTTCACACTGAGTAGAGATATTTCTGTCTTTAAGAATGAAAATTTTATATTCATTAGAAAACGAATTGTCAGTTTTAATTTTACAGCTCTTGATAATCACACACTCAAGGTTGCTTTTGCATATTTTGCATCTTTCAAGAGGCAAATGTTATTTCCCTATCTTCTTGCCCTGTATCTAGCAAAAATGCAAAGTATGTAATGTTTTTCTCTTGAGCATTTTAATTACTATTACATAACTCTTTGAAAGTGTGCAGTTACCAGTTACTTGTTACCAGGACAGGAGGGAGCTTCAGTAGTTGACAGCAGATGCAGTGGAGCAAGCTGTGTTGCTGGCAGAGCCCGTGAGCATTCAAGCCTACAGAAGCACAGCTATCAGTGCTAAGACAGTGCTTCTAGGGTGACTGGCAATCAGCAGCCTGAGCCTGTGTTTGGGGGAGTGTCTTCATAGCAGAAGAAAGGAGGCCAGCTATGTGATTTATTGAGTTATGATCATTGCCTATCATTTCCTTCGTCTTCAACTTACTGAAATGGTAGGCTTTATCTATGTAGGGTCAGTTTATTTTTAATACAAGTACATGGTTTTGAAATTTCCCGTAGTTTGGCTCCGCTTTCTTTGAAATCTTTATTTTTGGCGCCAACAGCATTGTACTTCACATTAAATCCCCATTTTGGAAGTAGGAGCTGCATCCCCTTTGCAAACATGAAAGAGGAAGAAAGAGTAAAGGAATATAGCAATTAACTAGAGACATGCAGCAGACGTAGAAGATAATGGAAATTTTCACTCTTCTCATGACCCTTAGCTTTTGTTTTCACAGTCAGATTCCATAAAAATTAATAAAGTATGCAGTAGAAAAATTAGTTTAAATATAACAATGGTTAGTCACTGGAATAGCTTGAAATTGTCATGTTTTGAAATTTGCCCTTTTGGGGCAAATTTCAAGTAATTAGTTTGTTTTGCTGTGTAGAATCCTGTGGAAAAATGTGCAGGTTTAATTTACGTGCATTGAGAGAGGTCCTTTTTGAAAGAATTATTTCTCCTTAAAATTGCCCATGATCTTTTTTCATAATGAAACCTGTGATAATATTCTTCCTTATTTTTGACTTTAAAAAATAACAGCAAGAAGATGACTAGCCAAATCCTAGGAAAATCATCAATACAAATATAAGTTTCTCTGGAACTATCTCATTTCTAATTAATTAAACTGTACTGGAGAATTTGTGACTTCTAGAAGAAAAAAAAAAAGGAAGAAAATAGTGCAGTTGAAAGCTGAGGGGAGAGTAATAAGGGTCTTACAGGATTTTTTTAAAAATTAAAAGATTGTTTCTAGGATTCAGTGATTCCAGAAGTAACGCTACACCTGCCATAGTTTTTACACATGGACATGTTCTAAAGAAGGATTTTGCAGTAGTAGACTTACCCTTCTGTTTCCAACTATAGGTGATTCATAAAGGTTTTAAAAACCTTTGTGACTGAGTTGCTGACTTTCAGTTACTTTCAGATAAAGCATTCATGTGCTATGAATGCAGCGGGTTTTATCCTGGAATTGCAGAGTCATTAGTATAAATTATATCAGAATTTTAAATATCATTGAAGAGCTAGAGTAGTTTCAGTACAGGCACCTGTTGCTGTAGTTAGTTATGTAATATGCTGTGTTTAGTCAGGAAAATTGATCTGGTAGGTACAGAAGAATACTTTGTTTCATTAATCTGTCACTGAGTGCCACACTTTGTGGTGGCCTCTTCTTGGACTGTTCATTCCGTGCTATAGATGTTAACCTGTTTTTAAAGAAAAGTTGAGGATCAAGCTAAGCTTCCTAAGTAACTGGTTTCTAGTTCTTACTCATTACTACAAGGAAAGAATAAACTTAATCAAGCAGTAGCTGTTCCATTGCTCTTGCTTTACCCATCACCAAGTAATAATCCCCAAAAAATGCAAAAATGCTGCCTTGAAGTAGGAGAGGTGGAAAGTCTTATGGCATAAAAAAAGGAGGCTTAAGATGTTAGGAGATGATTAATGTGTTTGGAATGAATGCAGGAATACAGGAGGATGTTGCGGCCTTGGTTTGGTAGCTGTCCTTGCTCTGAACAATTCCATGTACCTTCTTTACCACAGTCTGAAAGAAGGAATTTTCACTATGAAATTGGTATAATCCTGGCACACAGAAGGCAGGTGCTACTTTCTGTCAGATAGACTTTGTGCTGGAAGAAGTGTTTTTTATCAGGGAAGGGTTAGGCAGCATGATTATTTGGCTTGCCTCCCTGTTCACTTCACAGTGTGGCCTCACAGAGAACTGGTGCGAGCAGCTTGCTGAGGTTAAGCAGCTGTCTTACCCCACACAGCTGTGCTGTGAAAACTGAAATGGGTATGAGGGCACAAGGGCAGTGTGAGCTTCTGTCTCAAAGTGCTTGTCAAGTGTCCATGAGCTGGACAAGGAAGGATGTGAAGGTATCCTTATAAGCAGCATTTGGCTGCTCTTTTGACTGTTTTTCAGCTGGACTTAAATAGTGGATAACTAAGAAGTAACCAGTGGGAAACTAGCCTCCGTAGAAAGATTCATTCAGAATCCTGTAAGACATTATCTAGGGCACATTACCCTCTTGTGTGGACTTTTGCAGTACCAAGGGCCTTGCAAACTCAAAGGCCTCGCAAACCTGTTTACAAGAGCAGATCTTTGTCACCACATTAAATACTTGCAAAGTTGCAAAGTATTAAAAATTATCTCTTTCACCTCTATGTGGGGAAGAAAGTGATTTAACAAACCGTCTGTACAGAAAAATATTGTAATTTCTTCGTGTATTCTATATGAGCAGATTTGTGAAAACACTGAAGAAGTAAATGTTGTCTTTTTCAGTAATCCAGAATATCTCAAACATACACATTTTGTACTTCAACTTGCACAACTGCCATGGTGTCAATTTATCTTTGCAATCTTCTAGAATGTTTTTGCATTTGCTTTGTTTCTGCTTTCAGTCAGTGACTGAGAAGGCTTATCATTTATAAGCTGGCTAAATATGGAGAAGATGAAAAGCACCTTTTTAGTATTCTTGTGCTTGAGAAATACTTGGGTTAGCCACCTGCAAAAACAGTGGCATTCCTAGCAGTTTTCATAAACTACGTCCTTCCAAGGGGCATGCTATAGTTAATAAACGTGCTGTAATTGTATGGGTGTGTATATAACTTAGTATTGATACAAAAAGTTAAAAATTGGAGTAGTGTTTCATTGGAGCATTCAGATAATAACAAAAAGTATAGCCAAAATCTTCAGGTAAGATTTTAAATCTTTCTATAAGAAACTAAGTTTTGTAGCCAGGGCTTAAGAGTTAACAAGCCTAGGCCAGGCCAATTATTCTACAGTGTCTTGATTTAATGCTTGTTTTGTTCTGTTTTTAATGCAAACATAGTTAAAAGTATATCAATTAAAAAATACTCCTTGTATTAGGTTGAAGATATGAAGACAGTTTGAAATTATGATGGTTCCCTGTATTGCAAGAATCCCAAAGCTTTGTTGATCTTTTATTAAACCAACTATTAACTGCTGCAGTGGGTTAATAGTTGTCAGTGTAACAGCAAAATCTAGGAAACTGTTTTAGGATACAGTGACAGAATGTGTCACTTTTAAGTACAGGTCCATGTCATGGATGAAGGTGGTAATTTTGGTTTCATTTTTCTCCTGTTGGAGCTGATTTGGTTCACCATGGTGAAGCAGCAGTTCATTGTGTGCTGAAATGAGCTACAGCTTTTGTTTTAGAGATACAGGCCAGTTACACAGAGTTGTGACACAGGTCACTGCAGCCATCTGAATTGTGTTTCTCTGTGTGTGTGCTAAAAATGGAAGAGGTTGGAAAATGTTTTCATCTGAAAATGTCTGAGATTCTTCTTTTTTTTTTTTTTAATACCAGTGTATATAAAATTTAATATGAAATTGTAAGAATACATGTTGGACATGGTAATACACCACATTTTTTTTCACAGCCTTCTGGAAATAAGCAGAGATTTCTTCTGTTGAATAAATGCTAATTTAAAAACCAAATGAAAGCCTCTACAACAGGAGTTACATCAGTAGCAGTTTTTCTTCAGTATATGAAAGGAAGGTTTGGTGTAATAAAGGATCATTAATACCTTCTACTACATCTGCACATACAGCTTTTGTTTAATAAACATTTTACAATCAAAATATGATCTTTAGGTGAAATACCTGTGTGCCAGTTTACTCAATGTACTGCTAATAGGAGAAAATTAATATCAGTATTGCATGTTAATTACCTTCTAGTATCTGTGCAAGTACAGTGTGGTGTGCATGACATCTAGTAACCATTTAATTGAGATTTCTTTAAAATTCAGGGTTTATATTTTTTAGTTCTTGTAATGTAAAAATGATTTTGCTGTTTGCCACAATTAGATGTTGTATTTAAATATACTGTTAAGATGCAGTTTCATGGTTAAAAATAAGTCTACTGTTGCCAGAGAGGAATGAACACACTCATGTTTTCTTCCATCCCACACTAACACCTGTGCTCTTTCATGAGCAGCTAAATTTGGCTGAAAAGGTTTTTAAGCACCCTAGCCTAGTCAGTCTTCTGTTGTGAATGACTTTCCCACACTAGGGAAGCAGCAGGAACACATGATTAACAAGGATGAAGAGAACCTAATTGCTCCTTTAAGCACAGACCCCACATAAGCCAGTACTCTGAGCAGTGTCTTTGCAGCCAATGCGAGCCAAGCATGATGGATTATCTTTACCCCTTCTTTGCATCGGATCCTGCCACTTCTCAGCCTCTCTTTCAGCTGAATAACTAATCTAACTCAGTTTAGAATGCTAGCAGGCTGAAGAATTGATTAATCTCATAGGAAAACTCTTGGGCACTAGACTTGATGCAAAATAAACAGTTCATGTGCATGTGGGAATATTGGACCAAGGAAAATGGGAAGTTCTCTTTCCACTAAAGTAATGAGAAGCTTTTTGGATCAACTTATTCCATCTTGTAGAATCACTCCCTTAGTTTCTATTTTTCATTAAAATTATTTTATAGCAAAAGAGTGTGGTGAAAGTTTCAGGAAACTTAACTGCCTTTTGGCAGTGTTGTGGTACATTGTTTCAGTGTTTTGAAGCTGATACTTGGTTGGAGTATTACAGCAGTCTTGATGAGAAAACAGATGTAACTGGAGCTAGATGCTGATTTTTTGAATGAAGGACCTTTAATACACAAATGCTTTTCAGTAGTTAGAGCCTCAGATTATTAACACTCCTAAAGCAAATACTTCGATCTTTGTCCTAAGAATTTAATGGTAAGTCATATGTATTTTAAAAAAAGGTACTGAAAACCAGTTTGTTTGTGTTTTTTAAAATGTACCATGGGTATGTTTAAATATGTCTCAAATTAGTTTTGATTGAGGTCCCTTGTGTCCTGTTGTAAATGCAGACTTTACCTGTGTGGCTGTGCATTGTGAAAGTAATGTTGTATTGCAGACCCAGAGTCTGCAGCCAGCTCATTTAGTTTCTTAAGCATTTGTTATTCTTGCTTTTTTTAAAAGTGAACTGTGGTGGGATAGATTTAAATATGAAGTGTAACACAGCTGAATTTGCTAATTTGTTGAGACATGGGGAAAAGTTATGTTGTTAGCATTTTTTTCCCAGAAAAATAAGTTCCTGGAAGTTGTGGGTAATGTATATAGGAAGGGGGTGTTCTTGGGAAGAATAAGTAAAGGGAGTTGTTGCACTTTCATATTACCTTCCTCTGTAACAGCTTTTACTAGTAATGTTGTCTTTTATTTCTTAGTGTGGTCCTGACAAGCTTCTTCTGGTGTCAGTAACAGACCTTTTACCATGAGCAATTCTACTCCAACTACAGGTATACATTAAAAAAAGAAATCAAAGTTCTTCAAGTGTTCTTTTTGTGCTTTTTTTTTTTCCCCCCCCCTTTGTTGTGTGTGTGTGTATTGAGGAAGATTCACTAAGTGTGTGTTTACCTCTAGTTTTAGATCAGACAATAAGTTGAGAGAAAGCTGGCTACTGCTTTTGTTGGTAATACTTCCAGCATTAGGTGTACATGGAGTGTTAATGACCAGTGGTTGCATGAATTAACTTTATGTCAAATAAATTAACTAAATCATGACATGGACAATTGCCTGTCAGCACTGGTTTCCTAATAGTTTATTTTATATCAGGGCAAAGGACAGAGCACATCATCTTTTGGTAAGTGTCTAAGACTTGCTATATTTTCAGTGGCAAAGAATGAAGAGCGTGAGGAGCTAACTTGAAGATTTTTCTTTTTGATTTCTTTGACCTACACATGTCAGGTTGCTGACATGTATATACAATATACTGCTGCTGATTAATTCAATGTGATGTCCAAATATTTTTGCTTGGCTTGAAATAACATTATCTTATAGCTCAGCAGTGTAAGACCTGAAATATATATTATTAATTAACACTGCAATGACTGATCCTTCACAGTGGATCCTAGGGGTCTAAATGCTATAGAGGTTTCTGGGATATATTACTAGCATTAATAACCATATAAATCTAAAATCTAATGTAATTGCTATTGAAAGGCATTGTTTTACCTAATACAGCTGCTTCAGCTGCAGCAGTTTATTGTTATGTTTGGGGTTTTGGGGTTTTTTTGGTCTGGTGGGTAACATATCTAAAATGTGTACCTCTCTACCTCAGGCTACTCAGGGAATACATTTGTACCAGTCATGAATTGCGATTGTAATGAACTTCCCTTTGTACATCAGGAACCAATTTTCACTTTGTTCATAAGGCTTCTTTTGGTCTGTCTGAAAGCATTTTTACTTCTACTCAATTGAGTGTACAATACAGGACGGTGATCACCTTTGGCATGCTTTAAAGAATTGTTAAATCAATTTTGAAATTTAGATGCTGGAAGATACAGATGGTTATCACTCTGCATCAAAACTAGTATCAAACCACAGCTGAAGAAATAAGTATGGTTTAAAAAACTATGAAGTTTTGTGTTTGAGATGTACCTAAAGTTTTGCAAGAAAAGAAGCACTTCAACAGTTTGCCAATTAGCTCCATTTTGTCACCTCTGACAATGTGTCAGAACCCAGAAGATACTGCTTCTTCGAGAGTCTTTCATATTAAACGAAAGGCAAAATTCATAGTAGGCTTCATTTCCTGCTTTCTTTATTCAAGCATTCTTTGACTTAGTATAAGTGAGGGACCTCTTGTCCATTTTGAACCTGAAAAGTAACAAAATAGGTTGTTAGAGCTTACTAGTAATATGTCCTGTTGTGGCTTGGTACCAATACGTATTTAATATGGTCATGTTTGTCTTAAAGTTCACATTTTTCAGAATGCATATGAGCACATGAAGCCATGAAAAATTTCTTGATGGAAAAATCAATGCATAGCAGACCTCTCAGTTTTGCAAGTGGGAGAATTGTTAAATATGGTATGGTTAGGGCTTTGATCATCCAGCTTGAAATTATGCAGGCTTTTAGTAAAAAGACCCTCTGTAAACATCCTTATGCTGAATAACTTGCTTGAACCAGTTCTCAGTTTGTATAAGAAATCTATACCAAAATCTGAAACTTCTTACAAAACTCATACAGAAATTTCTTCCCAATCTTTTGTGTTTCTCCTTGGAAGGCTGGATGCAACACATTAGGTATTGAAGCTGTCTCTCTTGCCTCCATTGCAACTGCTTCTAGAACAAAATGCTTGTTCCAGATGTGGTGTTCTGCTTAAAAGTACTCAAGGATATTGAGTAATATTCTTTAAATGCAGTCATTGGTCACTTACCAGTCACTTACAGGATCCAAATAGGCAGATGTTAAAAAAAACAAAACACTCTGGCAGTGTGTCAACATGGGAGACTTAAGAGTTTGCATGGATTTCATGCTGTCTTTTTCAAAGACTTTTTAAAACTTAAAATCATTTGGAACAGCAGGCTTTCTTTAATGAAGTAAAAACAAACCCCAAACCTTTAGTTAGCAATTCAATCACAGAAAGATAAGTTGGTAATAAAAGGAAAATTAATGTATTACCTCTCGATTATGTCTTTCCCCTCTTCTGTGCAACTAACATTTTATAAATATCTTATGTAGGCATTTGGGGAGAAGTTACTGGCCTCCCTCTAAAAAAACCAAAACAACAGAAAACCAAAACCAAATCTCCAGAAAATAAACAAGCAAGTCCAAAGCAAAGCCAAACATATCCTACCCTTCCCTTGCTATCAAGATTTGGAATAGTTGATGATGTCTTCTTACACTGTGTCTTTGTTAGATGTGAAATATCGTTTCTTAAGGTTCAAAGAACTATACTTAAGTCAATGTCATTGCTGAGGCATCAGTTTATCTCCTTTAGGTTCTGATATTTACACTGTGCAATGAGTTTGTCTTGTATGCTTGTCTGTCTCCCTCCCTAAAATATTTAAGATAATGAGAAGAAGAAGAGTAAAGGAAACAAATCGCCATGTTCCCCTTCGCGTGTCCTTCATATTCGTCAAATTCCAAGTGGTGTTACTGGAGCAGAAGTTGTTTCATTAGGTCTCCCTTTTGGCAAAGTAACCAATCTCTTGATGCTACGAGGAAAAGGACAGGTATGTAGTTTTCAATGTTTCAATAACAAGAGCAAGACTGAAGATGTGGTTCATGTTTTGATAATTTTGATCTTGTGCTTGAGTGAAATGATTGCAACAATGTCTAAATATTTAATTGAAAGCAGGACATTTTTATATTTTTAAATGTGAAAGGATGTTTTGAAATTTATTTTAAAATTTTAATTTGCTTTTGGATTAAATAATGAACTAGAAATTTGTTAATAATATTGCTAACTGTTATTGCCACTTTAAAGGAGAACATATAGATGATAAATCACTGCATTGTCACTATTGATGACATATGTCTTCAAAGAGCCTGCCTGCTTAAGTTACTAACATGCATGCTAATTTTTTGACGTCTGTTTAATCTTACTAGATGTGGAAGAGTAGTTTGTGTCATGAAGAAACACAGAAATCCTAAAAATAATAAGCATTCACTCAAAAAATTGTCTTGAGCACTGAGCAGTATCAATACAATGCATAAACTGATGGATGTTTAATGTTCTGTCCCAACTTTTTCTATCAGTATGCATATCAGTTATCTAGGTAATAGTGCTTGGTTTCAGTAGTTTAAAAAATTGATTAGCAGTGTGGTTCTTTCAGCAGCATTGCTTTCCTATATGTCATACTTACCCCATCTCTTTTTAAATGACACAGTGTACTTACAATGTCAAACTTTCTAAGAAAACCCACGATTTGAATAAAGTATGCAAACACAAATGCATTCTAATGCTGAGCAAATCAGTATTGTACTTTCACATAATCTTTTTCTAGTGAGAGTGGAATTGGGAAAAAATGATGTTTTTTTCTATCTTATTAACAAAACCAGCATTGAAATCAGCTGTGTATTGGTTGCAGGCATTTTTGGAAATGGCTTCTGTAGATGCTGCTGTTTCTATGGTGAACTACTACACTCCTGCCCCACCTCATCTCCACAATCAGACAGTTTATATTCAGTATTCCAATTACAAGGAACTTCGGACTAACAATCAACATCATCAGGCTGTAAGTACAGTATTTCCATTTTATAGGATATAACTGTGTGAGTTGTGTACTGTTTTTTTACTAGGGCAGAGTTAATTTTCCATATAGCAGCTTGAGACAGAAACTATTAATCTTGTGACACAAAGTATTAATATCTTCTGCTTCTTACGTTGCCCTGCCAGTGAGATGGAAGAAGATGGGAAGGGTTTCAGCTAGGACAGTTGATTGCAACTGACCCAAGGGATGTCCCATGCCGTATGGTGTTGGGCTCAGCACTGAAAGCTGGCGGAAGGACAAAGAATGAGGGATGTTTAGAATTGTGGCCTTTTTCTTTCCAAGTAATTGTTACACTTGATGAAGTTCCTACTTTCTTGGAAATGTTTAAACACCTCTCTGTCAATGGGGAAGGTGTTTAAACACCTTGTTTTGCTGTACTTGCATTGTCTGTTCAACTGTCTGTGACTGAACCACATGAGTTTTCTCACATCCGCTCTTCCAATTCTCTCTCTCATTGTGCTAAGGGAAAGTGACTGAGCAGTTGTGTGGCACTTTGCTGCATACCAAGGTTAAACCACAGCACTAGTAAATAAACAGGCTACTCTTCTCTATGCCAGCAGACAAATTCTGATATATATATATATATATATAATATATATAATTTCAGTAACTTCTTACAGACAGGGACTTCTCAGTATCTCTAAAATTACCGTGGAGGAGTTCAAGTTCAAAAGTAGTTCATCATGATCATGAAACCAAGTGAAGGTGGCAGGAGGACTGCTTGTATGAGCAAGAAGCTCCTGACTGAGCTTAAACATAAAAGAGACAGAAAAGTTGGAATCATGAACAGGTACCCAGGAGGATTATAGAGCATTATCTGAACATGCAGGGATATGTTAGGAAAGTTAAAGGCCATGTGGAGTTGTCTCTGATGAGAGATGTGAAAAGCAGCAAATTTGGTTCCTTGAATTGTATGAGCAGTAGAAATAAGATTATTATTATTTTTAAAATATGTAGGCCTGCTGCTGAATGGGGCAGGGACAAAAGAGATGGAAAAGGCTGATGAATTACTGAGCGCCTTCTTGGCAGCCTGTAGTGTTTAAGACTTGCCCTTGGTATTATCAAGCATTTGAGAGCAGTAGAAAAGTCATGATGAAGGAAGTAGAGAAGAATCATATTAGAGAACATTTAAACTAATTGGATAAACAAAAAGTCTATGGCCCTAGTGAAATACAATTTTGAATGCTGAGGGAGCAGATTGTTGTCGTTGTAATGCCAGTGTACAATCTTGAAAATGTCATGGTAGTTGGAAAAAGTTGCTGAGGCCGAGAAAAAAGAAAATCCTTTCTTCTCCTATCTTAAGGAAGGATAACAAGGAAGATCAGAAAAAAGATCTGGGGAACCACTCTTTGATCAACCTTACTTTGGTCCCTGGGTAAGGAGTGGAGCAACGCATTTTGGAAACTATCTGCATTCTAAGGAGAAGAAAGTGGTTAGTCATAGTCAAGCAAAGGTTTTTAAAAGGACGTAATGTCTAATCAATGTGATGGCCTTTTATGGTGAGATGACTGGATTGGTAGGTGAGACAAGAGGATATTGTTTATCTTGACTTTGGCAAGACTTGCAGTGTTGTTTCCAGTAATATCCCAATAGATGAACTGATACAGTCCAGTTAAGTGAACTGTGGGGTGATTTGAAAGGCTAAAATGTGTCATAAAGCTGGGGTCCAGTCACTGCAAAGCAGAGTACCCAAGTACCCAAGGGGTTAATGATGGATTGTGGATTCCTGGATGAATTTCACTTGACCTCCCATTTAGATATGTAAGTTACATACTGTGATGTATCATGATTTTTTTTTTTCCTGTAAGAATATTGACAGTAGTGATTTGGGCATAAATCATTCATTTGTGCTGACACAAAAGTCACTGAAGTCTTGCAAGCTTGTCAGTCTGGTAAATATTATTTGTCTCTTTCCTCATCTAAGATTGCTGAATCAGTGTGTTGTTTGCAAAACAAAATAAATAACATGATTTTTGTTTTAAGGATGTGGTTTGCATAACAGCCTCAGGAAAGGTACATGTATATTTGAAAATAAGACTCCTTGGGTCTCTTTCTGAGTATTTCCAACTTGATACGTGGCACTTGCTTTCTTCTATAATAAGATTGTCAACTTTTAAAAATAAGCTGTTTGGCACTTATGTTTGAGTTGTATCTAAATTTTAAAGAGACCCTATTAGAGCAGCTGAATACTATTACTGTCCCTAGGCTGAGATATGAAGTACAGATTATTTTGCAGGTATATATTTTTCTGAAACTAGGTAATATATGTGCCATGTGCCCTGTTTAATCTATCTTCCAAAGAAATAGTGTAGCTGAGACATGATTTCAGGTCTCTCCACAGTTCTGCTACTCAAAGGAGGTATGAAGATCTTTTTTGGTAAAAGCCCAAGTTAAGAGACTTGTGTCACAGAAGTCTAGTTTGAGGAGTGAGATTTGAACCTATTTTTGTGGTTGATGGCTTTCCTCTGAAAGAAGAGTAGGATGTGCACCTTTAAGCTTATCCCCATCAAACCCGAAGAGAATTAAATCCTAGTAAAGCAAAGCAAATAGTTTTTGGTATGCTGACTGGTTGTTAATCTATCGCAAAATTACAATGTTGTCATCAATAATATTGCTGGAAAAATGTCTAGAATTACAATAGCTTAATGAATCAAAGAAAAATTGTGTCTTTAGGACGTTAGAAAATAGTAGCAGTTTAACAAAAAAACCCTGCAGTTATGTGAATTACACCTACTAGTTGGAGGAGCATGGAAAGTAAGAGTTATGATTTATTTATTATTGTGGGATTTTAATCAATAATATCAAGGAAGCATGTTTTTTTTAAGGTTTATGGTATTTTGTGTTTTCTGTCCTTTTCATTTAGGAGGACTTTGTTTTAGTATGAATAATTTGTATGTAAAATAATTGTGCTCTCTGCTATGACTTAATTTCAGAGATCTCAAGCTGCATTGCAAGGTGTGAATGCTGTGCAGCATGGAAACCTGGGTATCACAAGTGCTCTTGCTGCTGAAGGTGGGGTCCTTCCGAGTCATGGTTCTGTTCTTCGAATCGTTGTTGAAAATGTTTTTTACCCTGTCACTTTAGACATCCTGTATCAGGTAATGAGGATTGCTTAAAAAAAACCCACACAATCAGTTCCAGTGTTGCTACTGTAAATCCATTAATTTGTTCTCCTAAGTGTCTGTGGTTCCTGAATCTTCTGAGTGAGGACTACCTCTTTAAAATAATTTTGCTGAATTCAGGGATCTAGATTTGAAATAGTTCTATGTAAATGAAATTTAGATTGAGGGCTTCAGTACGTAGATTTTCATGTTGTCTCATTTAGTTCCTTGCAGTGGAAGCAGCAATAAACTTGAACTGTTAATTCTGCTTTCATGATGAGCTAATGAAATATTGAATGTTATGAACTTGTGAATCCATATTTTAGCACTTTCTGCTGAGTAATCTTTGTAGTTTGCTTTATATTTAGGGTTTTATATTCACTTTTATAGCTCTGTGCAAGTGATGTAATATGCAAATTGCTAGGACAAATATTTTTGATTGTTCATCTTCAGAATGGCATTTGACTGCCTCTGAAAGCTTAGAATAATGGTAAGCTGTAGTTATGAAAGACATTACTGTAACTTCTGCTAGGTGTTTGGGCTATGCTCTTGAAAGCTCTAAATTAAAAAATAATAATTTTGAGACCACTTCTTTGCATCCAAAATATTTGTTGCTATTTTACAAATATTGCAAAGTTTTTCATACTTGAAGCTTTTGTAATTAGTAGTAATTTCTGCAGTAAAAACCATGCCCCACATATGAGTTTCTTAAATAATACTATTTAGAATTACTGGGGTGATTTTGTAGGAACCTGCATTCCTGAAAGAGTCTTTTCCTGCTCTGCTAAGATCTCAATAATAGTTGTTTATAGCAACACTCTGTTTTTCCTCTTACCTCCTGAAATTTTCTGTTCTTCTGTATCTCCTCACCATGATACTGTACAGATTAGTTGTCACTGGGATGTAGCAATTTGCCTGATCTAAACCTTTGTATATGTCTCTGAGTGTTGCTAACTCATTACTGAACCTGTGCAAATACTATGTCAGTTGCTTAAGATTGTTATTATAATTTCATTCAGAATAACCTCAGAACAAGCTCCTGTGGTTATGGGAGCTGTACTTTTCTAAGAATGCAACAGCAAAGAGGAAATCTATATTAATTTACTTTCAGTGCAGCACGACTGTATTTTCAGTGTTAGAATTATTCTCACTCAACTACTTTTCCAGTATGTCTTGAAAATTTATCAATATTTGAAAAGGGATCTTATTTGAGGTTCTTAATAGGGGACAACCTCCTCTAATTTAAGCATCATGTTGTCCCCAATAGCTAAAATCTAAATTTTACTTTGTGTGGTAAGGTTAATGGAAATGAGTATTTTCATTAACAAGTATAGCATCTTCTGGAACATTAGTAGGCAAGCTGTCATCCCATACTTGGATTGTATTTTGTAAGTTGTCTTTCTTGTCAAGAAATGATTTTTTTTTACCATAATTCACCTTAAAATATTTATCATAAGAAGCTGAAAATTCAGTGTTATCTTTGCAGTAACAAAATTGATATATACGGTGTGTTTAGGTTTAAAATCAAACAGGAAGGAGTACATTAAATGTCATTATGTTAAAAAAGTACTAAGTTTTCTGGATAAACGTGGAAAAGCATATGATGAGAAACTGTAATTAGGCATTTCTTAAGAGGAATTGCTTTATGAACAGGAACTCAAAGACTAATTTTAAATTGCTGGGAAAAGGTTTCTGTTCTGTTTTCTATGGCTAAATGATGATTTCAGCATTAAAATCTTGATTCTGAGAGATGGAAAAACTGGGTACAAAGAGTTGGGACATGAGTCTTGTACTGTTGATTCTAGGCCTATGAGGCTGGCAAGAGATGCTTATACTTATATATGGCCATTCTTTCCATTGCAGGTTTAGTGTTTCTCAGGGTTTTCTGTTTTCCTGACTTTGCATTGATTCTTAACAGTTTGTTTGAAAACAAATACTATTTCTGAAACTCACCTTTCCTCTTTGACTGTCAGTTTGGACTCCTTTTTCCTACATATGTCCTACCTTTAATTTTGTTGTCACTCTTTGTGGCTTTGCTTTTGTATAGACAGCTTCATGTAATGCACACTCCCATTCTGAATGTATGTATATTTAAATTCAGCTTTTAAAAGTATTTCTGCAATGCTTATATTTGCAATTGATTAAGTACCATTTGATTATGAAGTATAGGCTTAGGTTCAAATCTAGGTCTTTATCCTGCTTCTTTCCTCTTTGTTTTCTTGTTTAGGCAGTGGGTCTTAATAAGCACATCAACTATTTAAGTTGTATTTTTGTTCAAGAGATTTGCAGAATTTGTCTTACATACAGAACATAAAGGTGGATACCTTAAAATGCAGTTTGCAGTTCCCATTTCAGCTGACTTCCAGTAACAATGAGTAATATTGATAGAAATAGACAGATACATCAGGTCAGCAGGTGGCTCCGTGGTGTTTTTGAATAAATTTTAAGGTTTTTGGCCATGGGATAGTCTATTCTGCAGCTGTTCCACTGACACTTGATGTGATGCAGAGGGGGAAAAGTGTTCTAGTGTAGGAGCTAGTGGGGCTTATTGTCTGAGCTTTAAACTAGCTTGGAACCAGGAAGGGGAATGTGTATGACCTTGAGAATAGGAGGCTGGAGAGCAGCACTGTGGAACGGACCTGCACATCCTGGTCAATGGCAAGTTGAATATGAGTCAGCAGTGCTCAAGGTCTGCAGGGAAAGCCTTATGGGGAGTGGCTGACATCACCTGGTCTATTAAGCCTGGAGGAGACTGAGGGAGACCTCATTGCAGTTACAGCTTCCTCAGAGGGGAAGTGGGAGGAGCAGGTACTGGTCTCATCAGTGTTGCAACCAGTGACAGGACTTGAGGAAATGGCATGAAGCTGAGTTAGGGACATTTAATTCTGACTGGAAAAGGTTTTTCACCCAGAAAAACCGGCTCTGGAGCAGGCTCTGCAGAGAAGTGATCACAGCATCAAGCCTGACAGAGTTCCAGAAACCTTTGGACAATGCTCTAAGACATAAGGTGTGACTCTTGGGGTGTCCTGTGCAGAGCTGGAATTTTGATGGTTGACTGATGATCCTTGTGGATTCCTTCCAACTCAGAATGGTCTGTGATTCTATGACTTGTGAAGTCCATTTCTGAAATCTCAACTCTTGATTCACTATCCACAATTTATCAGCAGACACTGGACAAATGAGTGTTTGGACTCCCCTTCCCTGTTCTTAGTTGATTAGACATTGCTAATTGTTTAAGGAAATGTTTATCCTTCTTTCTCATTTTTGTATCCTTTCTTTAATTATTTTTTTATCTGAAATGAAGTTTTGAGTTGACACAATTTTTGTTCAGGTCTCACAACAGAAATATTTTTCAGAAATTTATTTGGAATATTAAATGCTAGTTTTTAGTGTGCATGAATTATTCACTGCTTCTTAAAGCCCATGTTTTTTCCCTAACAGATTTTCTCTAAATTTGGCTTTGTCTTGAAGATTGTCATGTTCCACAAGAACAATCAGTTTCAAGTTCTGCTCCAATTTGCTGATGCAACGAATGCATATCATGCCAAAATGGTGAGTACAGTGTATTCAACTTGATTTTGTTTGTTTGGTTTTTTGTTGGGTGGTTTTCCCTGCTTAGTGGCAGGGGAACCATTAGGAATATTTTGTGTTTGTCTGTTAACCTTGTGATTTCTCATCATTCGAATACTCTTGTTGCACATGAATAACTTTGACATCTCTTTTTAATAAAGAGGACAGCACTTCATCTACTCAACTACAAACAAATGTATAGCACATCACTCCAGGACCTGCATGACTCTATCAAAATGAAAATCATTGATATATTCCCTCTCAGTCTTCTCAAGGCTGGGCAGGCCCAGTTCCCTTAGCTTTTACTTGTGAAAGAGGTGCTCCAATTGCTTAATCATCTTTGTAGGTCAACACTGGACCCATTGAGTTCATGAGGGCTCCATGTCTTTTTTGGGCTAACGAGCCTACAGCTGAACACAGCACTCCAAATGTGGCCTCAGCAGAGCTAAGTAGAGGAGAGGATCACTTCCCCTGACCTGCTGGCAATGCTCTTTGTAATGCATCCCAGGATGACATGGCCTTCTCAGCCACAAGGACAGATTCCTAGCTTACAGGAATCTTTCCAGCGCATTTGGCCCCAGGCTTTGCTCTGCATTTGCCTTTGCTGAATTTCAGAAGGTTCCTCTCTGCCCATCTCTCCAGCCTGGTGAGGCCCTTCTGAAGAGCTGCAGAGCCCTCTGGGGTATGGGCCACTCCTCCCAGCTTTGTGTTGTCAGTGAAATTGCTGAGCAGGCCTCTGCCCCTTCACCCAAGTCCAAGTTTAGTCCAAGTAAACTAAAAGTTTTAGTTCTCATACAAAGGGAGCAGTTGGTAATGAATAGTCAGATGTGTAGAAAAGCCTTAGCGATCTTTTCATGACACCTGTGATTCAAGTCAGAGAGAGGCAGACTGGAGACCTTTTCAGACCAATGGTCAGGTCAGCAGATGGGAGCCTCTGTTTGCTGCAGCAGGGTGCCACCCACAACAATTATGCACCACTTCTGGATGTTCTTGGGCACATGATCTGTCTGCTTTGTTGTTTCACTACAAGTCATGCCCAGGTCTGGGGAGTTACATTGGAGAAGACCCTCTAGGTCGTGGAGTCCAGTGACAAAACTAATGCTGCCAAGTTAATTTCTAAACCATGTCCTGAAGCACAACATCTGCACATTTTTTAAATACCTCCAGGGATGGTGACTCCGCCACTTGCCTGTTCCAATGCCAATAACCCTTTTGATGAAGAAGTTTTTCATAATATCCAGTCTAAACTCCCCATTCAGAACTGGAGCCCATTTCCTCTTGTCATGCTGCTTGTTACATGGGTGAAGGGACCAACCCCCTATGTTGCTACAGCTTCCTTTCAGGCAATTGTAGAAAGCAATAAGGTTTCTCCTGAGCCTCCTTTTCTTCAGGGCAGACAACCCTAGCTCCCTCCAGCACTTCTCACAGTTCTCATGCTTCAGATCCTTTGTTAGAGTCCCTCATGTAAGGATCAGTTCATGCAGTCAAAATTTCCCAATTAGTATTCCTATTACCATTTGATATTGTGTGTTGAGTGGGAGAAGTAAAATTAGAAACATAGGAAGTTTGTCCAATTGGCACAAGGTGATATAACACTTACTAGTGTACTACACTAGAAGTCTACACTGGATGTTTAGGTTAGCAAAATGGCAGCATAATTGTCTATTTGGTGTTTAAAAAGTGGGCTTAATACCAGTAGGTGAGTTACTGTTTGGATACAATTACGAGGTGAAAACTCATATAATGGTGGAATGGTTTGGATTGGAAACAACCTTTAAAGGTCATCCAGTCCAATCCCCTGGAGTGAGCAGGGTCACCTTCAACTAGATCAGGTTGCTTGGAGCCCTGTTCAAAGGGCATCAGCCTCTTCTCGGGGCAACCTGTGCCAATGTTCCATCACAGTCATTGTTAAAATACTTCTTCTATATAGCTATTCCAAATCAACCCTCCCAGTTTGAAACCATTACCCCTTGTCCTATACCAACCTGCTCTGCTAAAAGATCTGTCCTGATCTTTCTTATAGGCCACCTTCAAGTGGTGAAAGCTGCAATAATAATATAAACTTGTAGTGGTGGCTGCCATGATGTGATTTATCTCTGAAAATGTAATTATTTTTCTTCAGTCTCTGGATGGCCATAGTATCTACAGTGGGTGCTGCACTCTGCGTATTGATTTCTCCAAGTTAACCAACCTAACAGTGAAGTACAACAATGACAAAAGTAGAGATTTCACTCGTATTGACCTTCCTTTTGGTGATGGCCAACGAACCATAGAAACGTCCTTATCTACTCCCTTTGGTAAGAAACCTTCACTTCTAGTACTAAATACACACTGAAATCATAATTTTTATGTTGCATTTATGCTCTGGCTTCATATCAGGTTCATAGAAGGGTACATTTAGTGTATATTTTTGTTTGTTATGTCCAGTAAAATTTGTCTGGAAAGCATGAAGTCCAAGACATGGTAAATGAATATCTGAAACAATAACATGAGGAATACTCATGGACAAATTTAAAGTGTTGTAAAAAAGCTACAAAATACTGCTAAAATGCTGTGAAATTGTATCATTGGTCCAGGTAATGTAGTAAATATTGCATATCAGAATAACACTGGCTGCCTAAAGCTGCTTGAAAAGAAGTGTTTTAAAGGTATTAGCTCTTATTTGTTGATATTTGAGGATAATTGAGTGCTGCAAGAAACAATACTGTAAGAAAATCCAAAATTCTATACTTATTTATATATGTCCGTACTCATCTTCTAAAAAGAAATTTAAGAAATTTTCTTAAATTTTGGAAGACATTTTGTCGTAGAGGAAACGGTTTGTGCTTGAAGTGACACTGGAGAAACATACACAATTTGAGTGATTTTAGCTATCTTTGTCTCTCTCTTGTAACAACCATTAATAATAATACATAGCTAAAACTGTCATAGCTGTTGTGTAGGTTCAAGTCCAGTTGATTGGCAGAGTAAAAAGTGTGGGAGAATAATTCCCTATTTTCCTTTACCTTTTTGTAAAATTTGCAGCTAGGGCAAATACTGGGTTTGGTTTGATTTTTTTGGATAGTTGAGTTAGTTAGCTTAGATCAGAATAAGAAAGTGAGTTGCACTCACTACTTTCTTGATTTTTGTCTTTACTGCTCCCCTTAAATGCAGGTCTTGGATCTTTATGTAAAGGACAGTTGCCATTACAGTCAGGGGCAGAGGATGGTGGAATTTGCCATGCAGCATTATAGAAATGTGCTGTTACCAGTCTAATATATTCTAATGAATTAGACTTGCACTATTTGAAATGTCAGTGGAAGGGAAAAGTACAATTAGAGTAGTTTATTTCTGCACTTGCTTGTAGGGTAGAAATGACTATGCTTTTGGAGCCAAAAAACCCCAAACAAATAGCAAAACCAATACAGTAGCTATGGATGGTGAGAGGTGTGCTTCCTAGCCTTTCTGTCTGTGGTGACAAGATGCACATATTGTCATTGGCATGTTCTGAGAGGCTTAGTTACAGAATATGAGGAAAAGATGCTCTAAGTCATGTGAGTACTTCCACTGCTTCTTATTACTAGTGGATGTAGTTTTGATGTAGAATTATAAGACCAAACTGGTAACTTTCAGAATAATACATTTGTTTTTTATTGTGCACTTGAAGTTATCTTAATAGCAAAACTGAACTACTCTTGGAACTTGTTTTTCTTCTCTTTTTTCTTTAATCTTTCTTTTGCTTTTTGTGGAAGAGGCTCTGTACTATAAACAAACATATTTTGTTCATATTTTGCATTTAAAGAATTCTTGCATCCAGTGAGCATTAACAGAAATACATGAATTAGATTGTTTAGAAAGCTAGGCTGAGAGTCATAAAGTGAATGAATTAAAAAAAACCAAAAATAAGCAACAAAGAATTCCAGATCTTTCTGCATTAGCTCAGTTTGATATTTTTTACATTCCTGGTTTTGGTATCAGGGTGCAGCATGCAGGTCTTATTTGGCAGAATAAAAATTCTTGATCTATTTCTTTATTAATGTTTCCACTACCATTCTTGGACTGTGAATAAGTGATTAGTAACTATATTGCCAGAACTTGTCAGTATAATGCACTAGTGCATGTACTTCAAGAATGTATTTACTTGCTTTAGTGTGATGTGTTCAGTTTTTTATATAAAAGACACTTTGTTGCCACAGATAAGAGGAGGTGTAATGTGATGTAGTATTTGTGAATACTTGATCTGTGGTGTCTGTTCCATTTCTTTTTGTAATTAATAATAGATACTTCTTTTGGTAATGTATTATCCCTATCAATAACCATTTGCTAGTAGCTCTATTTTAGTCAGTGGTATGGAGGCTTGAGTAGTAAAACAGACATATTGCCATACATTGTAGAATGTGTTTTCTGATTATACATGCCCCATTAAAAAAAATTAAAATTTTGTGCATCCTTACATATGAACGAATCCACAGCTCAATCTTGTATCTATCTGCTTGTAAAACAGCTTTGTGTGCTATCCTGGGCAGCACTTAACTCCACATACTAGTATGGATATCACTGAGCTATCTTTGATGCTGGGATTCTCCATATGTTGCTATTCCAAATCTCGTTAGTGCTTATGATTTCCAGGGGATCTATAAAAACACTGGTTAGTTATGAAGTTAAACAAACTGGGAAAGTACATCTCCTTAAAAAGTAGAATATATATGCTTTATGCATTTCAGCAGCTAGTAAAATTCAGAACCTCAGATTAGTTGTAGAAGTTTGTATTGTTTAGCTTATACTGATCTTAGTATTCAGGAGTTGTATCATATCATTGCAAAACATCTTTGACTGTATTTACTTGCAGAAATTTTATAGAATGCATTTCCATTTGTGAATAGAAACCATTGAACACACTGTTCAACACTAGTCTCTTCTGTGCTTTCCTATTCAAACGTCTCTAATTTACATTTTACTCTGACTTCAATTAGACAGGAATGTTGAGGCTGACCAGAATATTTGCCTTCAAAACTGCCTGAAAATTGCCTCTGTAAAACATAGAATCTTAGATTTCACTGAGTTTTAACCCAAAAGTTTTGTAAACATCTGAAATCATAGATAAAGTCAAAATAGCGACACTGGTAGCTGATTCTGATTGCTGAAATCTCTTTTGTTTTCTAAATCTTTTTAAATTTGCTTAAAAAAAAAAATCTGTCTGTTCTCTCTAGCCACCCAAAATACCATCTTTCCGTCATATACAGGACCTCCTGGGTTTGCCCCAGCCTTAGGCTTTCCTCAGGGAGCAGGTAAGTTTGTTTTCTAAAAAGGTGGTGTTTGTAGTTATGGCTAGTGGCCCATCTGAATACATCTGTTCAGAGCCATTTGTTTTAAAATACAGCAATCAGAACACAGTATTTGAGTATTTGTAATTCTTTCTCATATATATACTCAATAAAATAAATTTCTGTAATAAAAATCGTATACTGGTATAGTTTATTGTTCAATAAGCAAAGAACCTAAATGCCATGATAAAGATTATGTGCAAGAAAAGAAATTAAGCATTTGTTTTTCTCAGAATCATAAAACTGCTATGACATTCAAAGCAAATAAAGGGAAGGCTCCCTTTCTCTGCCGATTAAGTGAGAAATAGATAGATAGTCTTTTAGACTGTGACTTTTCCTTTCTAGCACAGGATAAACTTGTATGCTGAATTATTTTTCTCTTTTCTTGGGCTGCAATTTATGTCCCTTTCTGTTTGCATCTGCTTGTGTAGCTGACTATTTCTTTTTTCTCTGAAAGGGAGAGCTTCTTGCTTTATTGGTCAGTAATAACTAAATTCCTTAAAAGCATTTTTAAATTGAATATCGATGTTTTGCCAAATACAACCTGCTTCTATTTTTCTTTTTCTACTTTGAGATGTCAAGTGATGCTATTTATACCTTTCCAGGTCCTTCTGTTCTGCCTGTTCCTGGAGCACTTGGTCCTCCCACGGTCACCACATCAGCAGCACCTGGACACATGAATGTTCCTGGTGTTCCAGGAAACTCTGTTTTACTAGTCAGCAACCTCAACCCTGAAGTAAGTTTGATTAGTGGAACTGATGCAAGTGTCACCTTGTACCAACTTCCAGAATCCTTGCAAACTGACTTTGCTGAAGAAATAAGAGAAAATCTCTATGCTGATAATGTAAAAAACAGGACAGCTCTATACTTTAGGTAGTTGGCAATATTGATGAAGTTTAAAAACTCCAGTCGTCAGTGAAAAGCTTCCTAACACAATTTACTTTAGGAACCCTATGTTAGCAGTGTATTTAGTAATTAGAGAGGTCTGTGGTCAAATGTAAGCAATGTTTGAAGATGTAAACAATATATATCTGATAATTTACTGATATCTCTGTTAGTATGACTCCTCTGTGTGCCGTTTTACCTGTAAAGAAGGCAAAGGATTTCTCCTTACATTGGTTAAAAAACAAGGAATTAAATGGAAAGGAGAGAACAGAAAAGGAAATAAATGCATGCCAAATCAAGTACCTTTCTAAACATGTGTAAGATCTTTTGAGTTTTGCAACTTTTTTGAGATTGAAGAACACATTGTACACAAAAGGTACATTATGCTATTGACATCACTCTATATTTATTTTTAAAAGTTAATAAGTACCCATGTTCACTTTTCATAGTACCACATAGATGCTTTTTCATACGGTGGCAGTAAATTTACCAGAGACAACTTGGATAGTTATTTTTGAAGTGGAAATGACATAGGCTGGTCTATAATCTTATTTATGTTATTCAAACACTGATCAGTGCTTAATTAAAAGCAATATGCATCTTCCAAAAAAATTCAAATCAAGCTTTACCAAGGCCATGACTTAAAATACATTTCTTTTTGACTGTGGATAAGCAGTCCTATTGCAGTAATGTAAAATTCTTGTTACATACATTCAGTATATTTTGTTAACTAAAACTGTTAGGAGTTGTGGGCAAAATTGAAGTTACCTTCATATTCTGAAGTTTAAAATTCTGTTCACCAGTTTAAGTTACTGTTCTGTTTCTGTTTTCATACTAACAGCCAAATTCAGAGTAAGCATCAAAAACCCAGCTGTAGATAGGGCTGTACAACAAGTCAGGGTTCTTTTAGGTTTTTCAGTTTATCAGTGAGTTTCTGATGATGGCTGTGGATGTGCTTTCTGCAGCTGACTATTTAAGATGATTTTTTGAATTGGAAAGGAACGTGTCTCTTAAGAATAAGCATATGTGAAGCATAGGTCAGAGCTCTTTTTAGGACACTGATGCTCTATGTGGTACTAATCGTAGCTAAGAATTCATGTAGAACTTAATGCTGTAATGCATGATACAATATTGATGTATTAAGTAATGCTCAGCTTCTTAAAAGGATAAAAAATAAGAATGTCTACAGCATTAATTATTGGGAATATATTTCTTGGCAGTTCTGTAACACTTGTCCTTTAGTATTGGTTGTCTACCCTGTCACTCCTTTTTCCTGTATAGAGAATATGGTTGACCTTAGTTCATATTTCTCTCCTGTTACAGGGTTTCAGTGTGCATTTAAACATTCCTTCATGATTTTTAAATTGCCTAGTTTATGTTTTGGTCTCCCCCCACACCCCCTTTATTTTTTTTAAGTAGAAATATTGCAGTCTCATTTGAATCATAAATTTATTTTTAAAAACACAAATCTCCATCCTGAATTAAAATATTTGGGCCAGAAGCATAAACTCTTGATGAATTTAAATTTTACATTGTGGTTGGTCTCTACCACTAAATGCTGATGATAAATGGGTATGGCCTTACACTTAGGCTGCAATATCTTCTATTTTTGCATAATTTAGGTATGTTTGCTACACATTTGAGAAGTTGAGAAGGAATAGGGTTAGAGAGTGAGTAGTGCTTCTGATACACAAGTATTTCTAGAACTCATTACTGACAAAACCTTTGCCTCTGTTGAAAAATTTTGACTGCATTAGATTGTAAATTATCTTCTTTGATACTTGGCACACAAGAATTTAATTGAGGATCACTAAAGAAAAATAATTTCTTTCAATATTTAGCTTTCTGTTCACAGCTTCTAATCAAATACAATTTAAATACCACTTTCTATACGTTTCATACATAAACAGTTTTAATTCTCTGTGTCTCCCTTTAGAATGTCATGACCATGTAGAGGGATGGGGACAAAATTGATGATGAAGCAAACACATTTTGAAGCAACTGGGTTTAGTTTTTTTGGTATTGTCTGTTTTTTACAAAATACAAAGGAGTTCTTTAATGTTTTATTTTTAATTCAACAAATGTCTTTCATTTTTTTTTTTCAGGGAATGAGCTGCTAGCTTAGAAAGAATAAGGTCAAATAATGAAGCTACTTAAAAAATTAGTAGCTTCTGCAGCATGACAGAATGAGTCTTGAGTGATGAAAATGCATGAACTGAACTGTTTGCTTGTTTACATATTTTACATGCATAGCAAATGTGTACTAACAAGAGTGCCATACACTGTGATTGTTGCAGGGAATGGCTTTTGGAGAGGCAGGTTTTTGTATTAGTATGCAGTATCTCTTCCATTCTTTTTGTTTACCATGCACTTATGGAATAGCTGTCTTTATTTGCATGGCTTTAAAAATAATGTACTCATTTTATCATTTAAACAGGCCATCACACCTTATGGACTTTTCATCCTATTTGGTAAGACACGTCAAATATGCCTTGACAAACCACAGGACTAGTGGTTCTTTTTATTTATTTGACCCATGCTGGTTAATTCAAACTCCATTGCTCTGTGCATGTCCAGGAAATGCACTGAGAGAATGCATTGGTTTTAAAGTCTCAGTAAGTTGAGTCAGGACTTAAAGCCAGAGGTACCAAAATGACAAAATAGTTAGTGTCAGAAGAATTTCGGTGTGTGGTCCAATTTGTTTACTATAAAAAATGGAAAAGCAAAGTAAGATACAAAAACAGAGATTGCATCAGAGGAAATGCTGTACAGAATTGACTGGTGTGGTAGTTGCAGGGCACAGTGTTTGGCAGAGTAATATTTTGCCTCGGTTAAGAGGACTGACAACTATTACACTATTGAAAAACTGAATGTAAACATGCAATAGTATGACTAGGATCTGGGGGATTTTCCTCCACTTATGAGCCCCAGAAAATAATACACAAACTTTAAAACTCTCCTTATACTAATATTTTAATCAACCTGTTTAATGAGGTGATTATTCTTTGTAACGATAATGTTAGTCAAAAGAAACAGACTTGACTTTATGCTTTTTGTAGACGTGTTCTGAAAAAATTGCCTTTCTGGATTTCTACAGGTGTGTATGGTGATGTGCATCGTGTGAAGATCATGTTTAAGAAAAGAGGAATTGCTTTGGTTCAGATGGCAGATGCAAGCCAGGCTCAATTAGGTATTGATTTTTAAGGCACAGTTATGCTTCAAGCTAACATGAGTTTAATTAATATATAAAGGAAGAATTTGTCACCTGTCAGTGACAAACATAAACAAATTAAATTCATCATTGTGCTGCATTACTACATGCAAACTTTGATAATACTCTTAATGGTTTTAAAAAAAAAAAGTCCTGTCAATCTCAATCTAGTAAATATTAGAATTAAAACATACAACTCTCCTGTCATTTATTTTAATAATACATTGTATTATTTTCCTGTAATTTATCTTATATCTACCTATTTAAGAAAAGTCAACTGGTCAGTATTGAAATGTTGTTTTGCATTTTTTTGGCATTTGAACTGGAGATTGTTATATCTTTATACCTTTTTAAATGTAATGTTGTGACGTAGCCCACCTGGTAGATGTGGAAGTTACAGTTTAAATTTAGAATGAAATCTGACACTAAGTAGGAAACAGTATTTGTATTCAAATAATTGTCTTTTCTTCCCCTCCATTAATTCATGTTCAAATTACATTTCCACTGTTTAGCTATCACCTACTTGAATGGACAGAGGCTTTATGGAAGGGTCATGCATGCTACTCTTTCAAAATATCAGACAATTCAACTTCCTCGTGAGGGACAAGAGGACAAAGGTCTGACAAAGGACTATAGCAACAGCCCTTTACATCGCTTTAAGAATCCCTGCTCTAAGAACTTCCAAAATATCTTTCCTCCATCTGCCACCCTGCATCTCTCCAACATCCCGTGAGTATTTGCATGTGTCATCTTCTTGGAAAGATGTTTTTGAGGTTATGTTGTCAAGTTAAAAAGTCTGACATAAGTTTTGGTTGTCTTTCCTTGGCCTTTTACAATTCATTCTGCAGTGGGTCATTCTGGTATGTAATTAGCAATAAGTGAATCCTTTAACTGTCCTGTTTTTATCATTAGCAAAGAGTATAACTGAAGGAATTATTGTCTTTGAGTTTTGATCAGTTTACATTTTCTTCAGAGCGTGCTTTTGGTTTTTGGTATATTAAATCGTGTCACAAATTTTCACGAAGGTTAAAGACGTGTCTTTTGAGGTAATGTGCATGACAACAAATTCAGCATTAGCATTGTTATTTAATATACATACTGTTTTTAATAATTCTAACACCTTTTAAGGAACAGTTTCTACAAAATTCAGATCTCTTTATGTGGAGGGCAAGTTGTGAGAAGGAAGAAAGTATTTAGTGTACTCTTTAAGACTGAAATAATATTTTTTATGTCTAGAATGTTACCAGTAGTGTGTGGTGTAACAGCCAAACATTAGTTTTTACAGGCTTCTCTTCTTCCCAGCTGTGCAGGGTGGGGAAAAAAGGAAACTATGGAATTTTGCCCAAGTAAGAAAGAAAGAAAATTTTAAGACACTTTGAAAACAGCTTTTTGAGTAAAACAAAAATCTTTCAAAATTGAAAATATGTGACATGGACTTGCACAAGTTGCAAGATGAAATGTATTCCTTAAGATTTTAGGAGATTTTTATGCAATCTTAATTTTACTGAGAAAGAAACAGGGTTGTATGAAAAACAGTAGTGTGTCTTAAAATATTTTTGTAGCACAATGTGATACTAAAATGTGGAGTAAAAGGTAAGTGTTTTGGGCTGAAGTGTTGATGTGGATTGAGTTGATGGAGATAAATTTAAACAGCAAAACTAGTTTAGAAGCCAAAATTGAGATCTTGATATTATTACAGAACTCTGTGCTCTTCTGCAAGTTGAGGGGAATTTGTTTTTGTTTTGTTTGTTTGTTTTTTGGTTTCTTTTTCAATTAGGACTTCTGTCACTGTTGATGATTTGAAGAACCTTTTTACAAGTAAAGGATCTACTGTGAAAGGCTTCAAATTTTTCCAGTAAGTTTTCTAGTAAAATTGCTATGCAATCCTTCCTGGAAAATAGCTAATTGCTTTTTTGTGACTTTCTATGTGTATATAACTACAGGCAGAATTCCATGTATATATTGCTGTAGGCAAAAGTGGTACACCTATAATGATATTTATGATCCTTTCAGTCTTAAAATTTTAAATCGAATACTGGGTTAGCATAACTAAACTTAAAAATATGCAGCCTTTTGACAAATTCCATGTGTGTTCAAAGTAAAACAAGTTTAAGGGAAGTAAATGCTCATTTCTTGATAAAAGACAAGTTTTGTGTATGTAAAATGCCATATAAAAAATGAAAGTGATGACAATGTGTCTACATTAATTAAGGTTAGTTGGCAGCATTATTTTAGTATGATCATACCTGCTAGAATAATTCTGTCTGTATGGACAATGCAAGTATTTCTTAGAGGTGTTCAAGCCTTATTTTGACCTAGCTTTTTGAAGTACTGTGTAATGAAAGAATGACATGACTTTAAGACATAGATTGGCAAAATTTATGTATTTTTGTTATCTTTACATTTTAGCAGATGCCTAAATAGCTCTGATTTTTTTGTTGTACAAATGTATGTGATATAGCTAAGAAAAAAATCTTACTTATGCTACTTTTCTCTGTTGGCTAGTGAAAATTTGGTTAGGATTAATAATAATTTTTATTGTTCTTCAGGAACGATTGCAAAATGGCTCTTATCCAGCTGGGCTCTGTGGAAGAAGCAGTTCATGCTCTCATTGAGCTTCACAATCATGACTTTGGAGAAAACCAACATCTCAAAGTTTCCTTCTCAGAATCTTCAATCTGAATTTTCTGTGAATTTTCCCTTTAAGGCTGCATAACAGTTTTAGTAAAATCTTCAAGTAGAGACTGAGGCAGCTGTGACTGCTCTGTCTCTTCAAAGAAAAACCTTATTCATACATAAAGAATTAAGTGATGATTTTTTTCTGATTTTAGCTGCAAGTATGTCATCCATAGAGTATTCTGTGAAATAGTTCTAGCAACAATATTTATCATCAAATTTCCTACTTATAATTTTATTTTGAGAACATCCTTTCAGCTTTTGTTGAAATCAGCCCTACAAAACAATTTAGTGCTTTCACAATGTTCCAAATGAGTATGTTTAATGAAAAGGTAAATCTACTCTGTGCAGATTAAACACTAATTTGAATGTGAAATAGTGCTTGGGTTTCTTGAAGAAAAACAAACTGTGACTGTGAGTATCCTAGAAATAGTATTTATGTTACCAGGGTGTGTGTTCATACTTTGGCGAATCTTTACAAATAACTTGTTTATAAAAATAAAAAGTCTGTGCTGTTCTTGTAGATTAAGTTATTAGAGAAAAGGCAGTGCCTTCTCTCCGGGGAATAAAAGGTATTTGGCAAGTTTCTTCAAGGTGTGGTATTGGAGAATTAGATTGACTTGACTGTTGGTTGGAAGTCTGATGTCCTATTTCTACTATGAAGGGATGTGTAGCAGTACCTTGGAGAAAATAAAACAAGAAAATGGTCTTGATTTAAAATAATTTTTTACATTTCTCTAATTAATTAAATGTTTGCAATCTTATGGAAAATATTCAGGTCTATGATGGTTTCTCAAGTTTTTAAGAAGTTATTTTGCTAAGGTCATCTTTCAGGGCAGAAAAATTAAATCTCAAGGTTTTTTACCACTCTGAAGTCTAATACTTAAATTACTTGTATTTACCTAATTTTTTATTATGTGCCTTACTATGTGTGTATGAAACAATAGATTAGAGTGTTATCTGAAGAATCTTGCAAAAATATTATGGGCTTTGTGAAAATTCTTCTCTTGGTCTTTTGAAAATCTTTTCCATGATACTTCAAGATATATTTTTTCATTAATTAATACTTTGAATTCTAGTTTATTGTGCTTTCTTACTGAGATTGGCTATAGATGGGAATGAGGTTTAATTTGTTGTGAAATCACATAGGGATTCTTTAAACTTACCTAGTTGCACTTCTCTGCTTGTAGTTCTTCACTGATAAAAAATTCATACCCAGAAAAGATACACTAAAAAAACAAACAAACCTATATAGGAAGGCCAAACAGCAAATCCAGTTAATTTTCTGGAGTTCATCTGACTTTGAGAGACACTGGCTGTATCAGAATATTCTCTTGGGTTTCTGCATTTCTTTATTTTTAATACTCGAAAGTGTTAAAGTAATAGAATGCTATCATTCTTTCCTTTGTAAGTATGAAAAAAATGTTTGATACTGAATCTTCATTTCTCTTTGGGGAATGAGCTGAGATGCAGTTAGGTTTTGCCATGAGTGAACAGATGAATACTAATGACTTCTGATCATATTTTAAAAAGCTGAATTTAATTTTAAGCTTTTTTTCCCTAGTGTTTTCTTTCACATAGATTAATTGAAAATTAATTTAATTTTACTTTTCCACATTTTGAAGATCGATTTCTTTCAAGCATGGAATATATTTACTTCTAACTATTGCAGAATTAGTTTCTGCTGTAATGTTTTGCCACTCATAACTGTTTTTGTTCATCTAAATTGTATGATTTTCTTTCTAGAAGAAAGAGTATGTTTGTACCATGATCTAAGTATTCACTAGTGAACTTTCTCAAATTTTCCCTCTGAATTATTTTTTGCAAAAATCAGTCTAATAGTAGCTTGCCAGATACTATCTTGATGTACGTAAATTGGTTACAGGTGTAGTGTCAAGGAAACTTCCCAGTCCGACCATCCAGGAGCCACTCTGGTGGTCACTCTTGCACCACCTGAGTTGGGGCTGAGGTGCCTTCCCAGCTACAGCCCCTACATTCCCACTGTCAGAGCAGGTTTCCTCACTGGCTGGACCCCAGTTTCCTATAGCAGAGTCTCAGTCTCCTGATCCTTAAAATAATTTCATCACACTGCAGTAACAAACAAACAGCTCGAGCTGGTCCCTCTCAGGAGGGACCTGGAACAAAGGAACCCCTGGGCTTTTATCCCCTCACCAGTCTAGGCAGGGGAAGGTCTGGGGCCATCGGCTCCTGCCGCGTCTCAGCATCCGCTCCCCTGGCTGGGCCACGGGTCCCCGGGCCCCTGTTGTGCCGAGGGTCGGCTCTCCACGGCCTCTGTGCCTGAGCTCCACCAGCCAGAGCTCAGCCTGCAGCTCCCACTGCAGCTGCACCCCGAGCTACCTCCGTGACCATGTTCCTTAACAGTAGCAGCCAGTCTGACTGCACAGATGTAGCTATAATAAGTGCTGTACAACACAACTAGACAAATATGCAGAATGTACTATGTACTGCAAAGTTCAACTGGCTTGGGAATAATATTCCCTTAAGGGATGTTATCTTTTGGATATCACAGAATCATGGAATGGTCCACCACTCAGTCTGTCCAGGTCCTTCTGGATGGTATCCTTTCCATCCAGGTGTGTTGACTGAACAACACAGCTTGGTGTTGTCAGTGAACTTGCAGAGGGCACAGTTGATTCCACTGTCCATGTCACCAACAAGGATGTTTATGAGCTACCAGTCCTTATCCTTACAGAACCCTGCTCATTATTGGTCTCCACGTGGACATCAAGCTGTTGACCACAAGTCTTTGAATGTGGCCATCCAGCTAGAGGTCCACCCATCAAATCCATGTCTCCAGTTGAGACACAAGGAAGTTTTGTGGTTAGACAAAGAAGTGTTGTGCAAAGTCATACATTGCACAAGTCCTGATAGATGACATCAGTTGCTCTCTTCTTAACCCCCATTGCTGTAACTCTGTTGTAGAAGGCCATTAAATCTGTGAGGCATGATTTGCCTTCAGTGAAGCCATCTACTTCATAATCTTACTGGGAGCCAAGGTGGGACTTCCAGACTTACAGTTCCCTAGGTCTTTCTTATTTGCCTTTTTACAAATGTAGGCTATATTTCCTCTTTTCAAGTGAAGCTTTAGCTTTCACAGTTTCATAAACTTGTGCTGCTCAGAAAACCTCCTTTCCTCCCAGGCTACTTGTTGTTACATCCATCCTCTGTAGCCTTTCTTTTAGTGTTTGAGTCCATCCAGGAGTTCCTTTTTCATCTAAGGCCATCCTGGCATTTTTGCCTGATTTCCTCTTTGTTGAGATAATCACTACTGAGCTTGGAGAAGGTGATCCTTGAATACCAACCAGCTTTGTTGGTCCCTCTTCCCTCCAGGGTTTTATTCCATGGTACTTCTATGAGGCAGATTCCTGAGGAGACCAAAGTCTGCTGTCCTGAAGTTTATGGTAATGAGCTTTCTGTGAACTTTCCTTGCTGCCCTGAGGATCTCAGACTTCATTTTGTGGTCCTTGCGTCTGCCCTCGAGTTTCACATTCCCCACCAGCCCCTCCTAGTTGGGAGAAGAAGGTCCAGCATAGTACCTCTTCTCCTTGCCTCCTCTTATCACTTGAAGAAGGAAGTTATCATCAGTGCATTCCAGGAAGCTTCTGGATTGTTTATGTGCTGCTGTGTTGACAGATATTAGGGTGGTTGAAATTCCCCATGAGGAGCAAGGTTTGTGTATGTGAGGCTGCTCCTTTCTGTTTGTAAGGGGATTCATCTTTTCTGTCTTCCTGGTCAGACAATCTGTAGCAGCCCCCACTATAAAGTCACCTCTCCCTTGCCTGCCTTTAATGACAGACCCATTAAGTCTCTGTCAGCTTCATCCACTCACAGGTAAAGCTGTATGATCTCCAGCTGGTCACTGACATAGAGGGCAACACCACCTCCTTGTCTACCCTTCCAGTCTTTCCTGAAGAGCCTGTATCCTTCCATTCCAACTCTCCACTCTTTGGAGCCATCCCACTATGTGTCCATGACGTACCAATGAAGTCACAGGCATGCCTACGTCACTAACTGTTCTTTGCTATTACATAGAGACTTTGGATTTGAGACCCTAATGAAGCTGACTTACTGGCTGGAGTAGCTGGAAATCCTTTGTGTTGTTCTGGTGCTTTTCTGCTGACCTGTGATCTCTCTTCAGGCGCTGGGCATCTCTTGCTGGCACTGGCACCAAATTGATAGGAGTGGGATGGACTGAGGTTTCCTTCCCCCTGGCATCTTTAGTTTAAAGCCCTTCTCACCTTGGCAAAGTGAGAAATTTAGTTGAAAGCCCTTCAGCATGGCAAGCCTGTGGCAGAAGATGCTCTTCCCCTTTTCTGACAGATGGACCCCATCAGCCCTCAGTAGACCCAGTTTCTGAAAGCAAGTCCCATGGTCAAAGCAGCCAAACCCTTGGCTGGAACACAGTCCCAGAAGCATTTGTTGATTCACTAGATTTGGCTGGCCTTTTCAAACACCCTTCCTTTGACTCTGATCATTGATGAGAAGACTGCCTGCACAATCTTAAAGATTTTTAACTTAGGAAAAATCTTTAAGTGGGTATTTATTATGTTTGCTTTTTGGTGTTGTGATACAAGTGTCATGTATGTTTTTTGATTTACCTTTATTGTTCTATTTTTGTAACCAAATTATTCTTGTCAACATGCTTTCAGATTTGTGCATATCTGAAAGATGCTGCCTCTTAGGAAGATCTTCTTTCACAAGATATGCAGATAAGCTTTGAAACATGACAGTACCTCTTAACATTTGCTCAGCAGCATAAGACACTAGTTAAGGCTACTTTTTCCCCTTTAGTGTTCCAATTTGAATAATTGAAAATACAAACATAACACCTTAGTTATTACAGTACATTGTTAGTGAAGAATTGTGGCTGAAGGAATATTTTTTTATACTTTGTGCTTCACACATTAGTGCCTGGTGAAAAAGTACAGTTGCATCTCAGTTCTTTATTCCCTAAAGCCTATGATAGCAGATCCCTTGATACCTGTGAAAAGAGCAAAATTTGGGAATGATACTATTCTACAGAGTCTTACGGTGATGTTAATGGAAAGGAACCTCCAAAGGCCTTAGTCCTACCTTTCAGTCAGATTATAGAAAACTTTAAGCAGTTACTCTAAGAATTGTCCATGTAAATTAAAAAAAAAAAATAAAAATTGAATGAATTCACTGTTCTTTGGCAATCCTCACTGTGAATTTGCTTCCTTACTATGTAACTAGGCTTTAAACATACTGCATTCTATGTCTTTGCCTTTTTCCCTGTTAAATGTGTAACTGTGAAGAGGATTCTGGCTTCATCTTCTCTCTACTGTGGCCTTAAGTTGTTAAAGATAGGTTTATAATTTCTTTGACATATATTCTTAATTTCTGTTTGTGAAGTATCTGGTAATGTGCACAATGTAAATTGGAATTTGGGCACGTGGTGTGATTCTTTGGGACTGTCTTGTGCAGGGCCAGGGGTTGGACTGTATTATCCTTGTGGGTCCCTTCCGCTTCTTAATATTTTATGATTCTGTGACTGTATGGTTATGCCTCTGTATATGTCATGTCCTTGCATCAACTCTGAGTTACCTCCTAGTCCATTTTTTTTGATGGACACTTTGTTCAACATGTAATAAGGCCTTTTTAACAACCCAGGAGCAGCTAAGTGCCTTTTCAAATGATTTGTTGTATAATGGTAGAACTTTTGCTTCTTTGAAATTCTGCAGAACTCTTAAAACATCAGAATCAATTTCTGAAACTTTGACTCATAATTTGACTCAGTTGCCTTGTCTGCTGGTCCTGTAAGTTGCACTGGTTTTGTGTACTGATAAATTGAGGTCCTTTTTATTCAGAAGATATTCCACGTATCTGTGGAGACTTGCCTATCTGTGACATTTTCTGATTATTTGTATGCCAAGAAAACTTAGTCTTTGTGGATAGTACTGTCAGTGAAGTCTGTCTGATCAATTATCTTGCCCTTCTCTGATTTATGACAGTGGGAAAGTGCTAAGTTGGGTTTTTTTATAAGAGATATAGAGCTACTACTTGCCATTTTGTGCTGTTAGCTTATACTTTTGTTTTTCAAATAAGAGGTCAGCTGCCTACAACAAGCATTGTTTTGCCTTAACCTTTGGCGCTGATATGTTGTTAGCTGGAACATAGCTACCAGACTTAGTCTTGTTACTGTTGTGCTGAAATGATACTAGTCAGATTGCACAGAATTTTTTCTTTAAATTAACTTTATCTTCTGCCTTCTGAAGTTTGGTTGTTATATACAAGATTGTTTGCCTGCTTTTTTTCAAAGCAAATCCTAACAGTTAGAGTATAAAATTTCTGAAGTATTGAACTTCAGAGTTTTATTGATGGGGGATGTGATATAGGAACAAAATTGGACCAAAGTTTTTGTGCCTTCAGTAGTTTTATATGTAGGGTTTTTCATATCTGTAGGTGTCTTAAGTATAATAAACACATTTTTCCCCTCTGGAAAATGTATATTTATATTGTGAAAAATTAATATTGTCTACTGACTATACAAGAAGTGAACTACAGCTGTTTCAATACAGATTTAGTTATTCTACTGTCTTTCCCATTACAGTTTTTTCTTTTGTACTGCAATATGTAGGAATCCAAGCATAACTCGTGTTATTTCCAACTTCACATAATGACATTGTGCTTGGAGCAGTCCCAAAGAAATTAAATGCTTACATAATTGAAGGTACTTGATAAATGAAGAAAGCTTTTACTTTAGCAGGTTAATGTCATCACTGTAAGCAGATTTTCAGTTCTTGGGAGCTCTGCTTTATTTATGAATGGGAAGCTACCACACATAAATGTGATTTGAAGCACTTTTCAATTCTTCTTGAATATGTCACCCACTTTGTGCAGAAGTTTACCACAGAACTGCAGCAGCACAAAAATCTGCTAACCAAGCAGATTTTTGCATCAGAATGTCACTTCACTCTCTGACCAAAGACTGTTCTGGTTTTACTGAGATGTATGAAAACCTGTTTTCTCTCACACTCTTTTCTGATGGGAAGACCCAATGCAAAGTTTGAGGCCTCTGTTTGAGACTATTACTGGTGATAGAAACAGTGGGAAATGATATAGTAATGTGAACCAAATGGTGTGAGAGAAGGCAAAAAGTTAGTATGTTGCTTTTAGTACTGTACTCAACACAGTAAGCATCTCTAAAAATTGCTGTCATTCCCTCATTTCACGTGATCTGTTCATAAAAGTATACTTTCAGTTTATAACATGTTCCTCTAACACAAGAAAATACTGTAAATATTTGTAACATCATGTTTTGTTTTGTTTTTGTTTTTTTTAAATCTGGCAAAAGAGTGCTTGGGGAAACAAATGGAAATGTAAAATGTTTTTATATAAAAAGATTGTCTGTATATTTTAATAAGCAAAAGCTTTCATTTGTAAAGCATCTTGTGGCATTGCATGAAAAGTATTCCCTATCTGTGGAGATTACTTAAAACTGAAAGAAGATATAAGATGTATTAAAGAAACCTATTTTGTGACTGTGTAGTGCATGATGAATTTGATTTTGTTTGTGCAGTAATATATTCTGGTTTTTTAGGTTAGTGTGTTTTCTGATTATGTGATATCTATACCTAACTAATTTCCTAACTCTACTTGTTGTAGCATGTCTTTTAATAAATGTAATTTTGGCTGTACTCTCTGAAATTTTCCTGTGTTCTTGTCTATTGCTTTGGGGTTTTTCTGGTCTTATAATTGTGCAGCTAATTGCATCTAATTTTCTATTTTTTTCCTTCAGCATACATGGGCATCCAAACAAAAGCTTTTCATATCAAAAATATTTTAAGAGGGTTAATGCACATCTTCAGCAAGAAGAGCAGGGCAGATATTCTTATTTTCAGTAGGATGGAAATCTATTCTTCAACTCTTTAACAATACAGTGGTTGATGACTCTTTTGTTATTTGAGACAGGGATAAGAGGCTTCAGTGATGAGATACTTGGGGCCTTGTTGAGTATTCTTTTATCTTTTACCACGCTGTACTCCTTTCTAGTCCTAGGATCAAAATTCATATCCTTTGCACAAAGATTTTAAAATATGTAAACAGCAGCCTAAAAAGATGGTCCGCTTTCAGCTTCCTGTTTCTCAACTGTCTTGTTGATGGCTTTTCCTTCTTATTCCTTTGGTTGCGCTTCTCCGTGTTGCACAACACTAATTTAGACCCTCTTATTCTTGCATCCAAAATTCAGGATAGATGGTAAACAGATAATAGTCTAGGGCCATAGATACAAATATGAGAGGAGTGCAACATCTCCTTTTGAACTAAAATTTTAAGCCTGTCTGGAAAGGATTTAATTGTCTGCTACCCAGTAAATTATGCTATTACCAGTCTCTGAGTGTAGATGCTTTTGTAGGGAGAAAAATATGATTTGGTTTAGACCAAATTGCAGGTTTCAGCAAAATGCTTATTCTCCAAAGGCTAGATATTAAGTCCCCATATGTAACTCTTGATTTTGTCCTTGATACTTAAATGCTTGATGAGCATTCTGGGGAAAATGCTAGCTTCTGGTGGCCATAATTTGGCTTCTTATTTTTTGACCAAGTCTGCCTGAGAAAGCGAAATTCCTGACTGTTGTCTTTTCCCTTTACTCCTCAACCAAAAAATGAATCCCATGTTGAACTGATGTTTCCTGTTGTTAACCCTGCAGTATAATCACAGTAATTTTTTCCCTTAAGCAGTTTGTGTGTCCATCTTGGAAAATGAAAAATTAAATACAACTTTTAAATAGCGCAGATATAAAATTTTTTATACCAGAATTTGTTCTGTTACTTGCAAGCTGAAAGAGAAAGGGCAGCAACTGGTGAATTTGCCAGCATCTAATTTCTCTTATGGTTTGGATCAGTCCAAAATATTTCTTTATAGCCCCAGGGCTCACTCATTTACAGAAGTGGAAAGAAGATTATTCTATGCTTTGAAAACAAAATAAAAATTCCCACTTGCATTTTCTTAGCTCTGCTGAGATATTTTACTTGGGTTCTTCGGCATGTAGCAGGTGAGTACAAGGATGTCTAAACAAAAGATACTGAAAGCAGAAATTGTGGTAGAATATGTAGGTGAGAGAAGGTGTAGGGGGTAGAGGCAGAGGAAAGAAGAGACCTCAGAAAAGTGAGTCATCCCAGAGACCATTACCATTTCCAGACCAATGCCTTTATTGTTGATCATAAACTCATCTCAGATGCTGAAAAAAAAACAAAAACCAAAAAAAAAGGAGAGAAACAGTCCAGTGACAATGAGAACAAAAGTTCTCATCAGGGTAGTGCTAAGGTAGGAGTATGAGTTGCTTGGCTCTCAAAAATCTCTTAGAACAAGAATAATACTTTAGACTCAAGTTAGTGATCATTCTTATTCCATAGTATTTGCTGCTTAATCTAAGACAGTTCATCAGGGTTATATTTTTAGGTCCTGTGTTTTATTTCCAATCTGCTTCAAGAACAGCTACTCTGCCCTTTTGTGAGACTCAGAGCTTTTAATGAAAGCAAAGTATACCTTCTGTAATTCCTCCATTAAGTCTACTATATGAAGTGTTTTTCTAGCTGTGCACCATAGGGAGATACAAGAAGGCTGGAGAAGGATTTTTCACAGAAACAGTAAGACGGGCAAATGACCTTAAGCTGAAGAGGAGAGTAGGTTTGGATTAAACACTAGGAAGAATTTCTTTACCTCAGGGGTGGTGAGACACTGGAACAGGCTGGCTAGGGAAGTTGTGGACTTCCCATCCCTGGAAGTGTTGAAGACCAGGACGGATGTGGCTTTGAGCAACCTGGTCTGGTGGAAGGTGGTGTTGTCCGTGGCAGGCAGGTCAAACTATGTGATCTTTAAGTTACTTCCAAGCGAGAGTATTTTGTGATAATATGAACTGTCTCTCTTTTGTGTGTGCATAGTGTTTGTACAATGAAGGGTCTGTAAGGGTTTTTATTGAGGGTTTCCTGTGGATTTTTTTCCCTCCAGAGCTCATCTTGGTCTGTAAAGCCACATTGCTCAACACTTGGAAACTTTTTTCAAGGAGGGTGGACTGAAGGATATTGCATAATGTTTTAGGCTTACAGCTTTGTGGTTGGACACAGGTTCCATTTCTATTCTGCTATGGTGCTGCCTAGCACACACCTAGAGAATATATTCAGTAAGTATCACTGCCTGTAAAAAGAAAATTGAAGCTCTTTTTAAAACAAATTTGATCTCAAAAAAAAAAAAAAAAAAGACAAAGGCTAAGGAAACTAGGATAACTCTGCTCTGTCCTATGAATTCTATGTCCTATGAACATCTGAGAAAAACTGTCTATAGTTCCGTGGTCTGTTTTAGTCAATGCAGTATGGGTGTGTGCTGGAAAAAGGAGGGTTGTATGTTCTATTCTAATTAAAAACTTCTGGCAAAAACTTGAAGTTGTCAGGTTTAGTTGTTTTCAAAAAACGTGTCAATGTTACTGGCTGACTTTTCAACATTACTGACCTCTCTTTCCTTTTCTTCCCTCTTCCAATTCTCTCCTATTGAAGAAATTGAACAAAAATTTGCCAGTTCAATTGGCCAAATTGAACAAAAGCAGTGTGAGATTTAATAGCAGCAACACAGTACCTTCAGCAAAATGTCATTTCTGTATATGCAGAATTTAACTCATCTGGTCATCAGATTTGAAGTATCTAGTGAATTGTGTGACTAAGGTTCCCCATTTTGAAAATCTCTGAAAGCAGTTTTTCTGTTTAAGGTCACAATAAATTTCTAAAACCAGTTTGCTGCCCAAACAGTCTCTTCTATCACATCTATTAACTGAAAGTGGTTTCTAAACTTCTCTTCATAGGTTTGATTGGGTGACACGCTCTTTTCCTTTTTGTGTGTATGTTTTCATTACAACTGAACAGCTTAAAATTCTGTCTTGCTGAGGTTTTAATTATTTTTCAAAAGCATGCAGGGTTTACACTGTTGCTCTTTGTGTTTCAGCAAGTTTATCCTCTTTCTCAGAGCCTTCATTGGTCTATCAGATACTCAACTGGTTGAAGATTTTTGATAGCAGACCTCTCCGAATCAACTCCATCATTGTTGAGTGTGTTTGTTTCAAAAGTAAATGACCATGCATTATGCTCTTTAAGCATTAGCATGCTCTTAGATCTCTCAATGTTGATTCAAACACAGAGACGTGAAGGTTGATAAACAACACCACACTTCTTGATGCTAGACTCGTTACAGTATAAATGTATGTTTCTCTTTCTGCTCTGGTTTGGTACTGCTGGTTACACCTTGCCTGCCACAAGATGGCCTGAGCTAATTTCTCCTTCAAGGCATGCTTTATGTGCTTGTAAGATTCCCAAAGACCTTACTGGAATTCTTTGTGGAGCTCTTTTTTCACTAGTTAGTGCAGAGCTGTGCTACTTGTGTGAACAGTTTTTCTATGAGGAAGTTGTTCAATCACTATGTACCTCTAGCTGTTACACAAACTACTTATTCTGCAGGGCTTGGATTTTCCCGATTTTATATTATGGGAAGATTGTATTTTTTCATTTAGTTTTTTTTTAATGCTTATGATTTTAATCAAGGCCCCTCAAAAATATTTTCAGGTCATTGTTGCCTCTCATCAACAGGAAAATAGATAAGGAAAAAGTTACGTTTGAAGGGCCTGACCATAAGATGCTAGCAGCAGCATCCTGTCTTGCCTGGGATATCTCGCTCACTTACTGTCTCACGAAACCTAACAGGAAAATTGCTGATAACTTTAGAGATCAATTGCCTAGAAACACTGGACTCGATTAAAATGCTGAATGTAACTTTGGGAATCCTGCTGTTTCTAATCTTGATTCTGTCCATTTTAAAGACTAGGATCCAGTCTAAACAACTACACTTCTAAACTGACACACACATAACTTCTTACTTTCCAAATTATGGGGCTGTGCCTTCAGCCAAAGTTTAAAACACCCTGTGGTGTACATCTCGTTGTGCACCAAATGGGTATAGAATAAAGCATCTGTAATTGTAATTAGCCAGTGGATTCAGATAGCACATAGCAAGAAAAAAATTCTCAGCCTTGTGCAGGCCTAAATGGTCAGTCATCATTTAGTTCCCGTAGGCTTACATTATTTGAATGTCAAGTTTTTCTGCTATATGGAAAGTTTGTGAGCCAATGGTGCCCTTGTGGCCAAGCAGGCCCATGGTATCCTGGGTTACATGGGGAAGAGCAGTGCCAGCAGGTTGAAAGAGGTGATCCTGCCCCTCTGCTCAGCCCTGGTGAGACATCATCTGCAGTGATGTGTCCAGTTCTGGGCCCCTCAGTGCAAGATAGACATGGAGCTCTGGAGTGGGTCCACTGAAGGGCAACAAAGATGATTAATGGCCTGGAGCGTCTAACCTATGAGGAAAGGGTGAGAGAGTTGGGTGTGTTCAGCCTTGAGAAGAAACATCTGAGAGGAGACCCCATCAATGTCTATGAGTATGTGAAGGGAGGGTGTTAAGAGGATGGAGACAGGCTCTGCTCAGTGATGCCAAGTAGTTGGACAAAAGGCAGAAACTGATGCACAGAAGTTCTACCTGAACATAATGAACTTCTTCACAGCATGATTGACAGTGCACTAGAAGAGATTGTCAGAGCATTTGTGGAATTTACCCTCAACTGAGATGTTCAAGAATCATCTGGATGGAATCCTGTGCCATGTGTTCTCAGATTACCCTTCACGAGCAGGGAGGTTGGACCAGGGTCCTCCAGTGCTTCCTTCTAACCTTTCCCATTCTGTGGTTTTGTGATTGTGAGACAAACTTGATTTCTTGGAGATAGTATTTGAAGATAAATAAGGCTTTCAGCTTTGCAATTCGAATGAAAAAAAAAAAATAAAAAGACTTGGCGGCCTTTTATTTCCATAAAAATGCCGATCTTAAATCTTTGTTACAATTTATAACAACGCAGAAATGTCATCACCCATGGTGTATTTCTCCTCTGATTGCCAGTAAATATAGAAATAATGGAGTTTCACCTAATTTAATTTTCCAAGATCAAAGAGCAGAGCTTGTGCTGGTTTTGTAACAAAACAAAAGCACTCTCTTTTTTTATGCCAATGAATGCATAATTTTATGAATCTAAAATGCTATTCATTCTGCTGGCTTTGTATTTCCAGGGTCTAAAAATACAGTAATTTAAGGTACTTTCTAACTGAGATAAAAACAGCTACTTTAAACTTGATAAACAGCATGTGAAAGTTTGGTTGCTTACAGAACAACTCAGAGAGTGAAGGTTGAGGTATTTACTATGAAAGGTTTGGTTACTAGATTCCCTTTTCTTTCCCATTACACAGTGAGGATGCAAATCTGTGATTGCCTGGTGATGAAATATTGGTCCATAGAGAAAGAAGCCATGGCAAAAGAATCCCCAGCTACCTGAACAGCTTCAGAATGGTTTGGTTTATTGCCTCTGGTCACAGAACCACAGAATGGCTGGGGTTGGAAGGGACCTCTGGAAATCATCTGGTTCAACTTCCCTGCTAAAGCAGGTTTACAGGAACATGCTCAGGGTGCAGGATGGCCAGGAGCTTGTAAGACACAAATATGGAATTTATCTTCATAGATAGTAAAATTTGACAAGTTACCATATTTCCAATCCAATGTTTTAAGACTCACTTTTAGACTCATCTTGCCCATAAATACAGCAAAGTTGATGGTGAGAGTAGGATAATACAAGGTTAATTGTGTAGTCAGTGGGATTTGGGTTTTTTCGTGTACCTCTCAAAGATATTATCATCAATTTTTGCCTTAGTGACAAGCAGTTCTTAAGTTTGATGCTGCTGCAATGGAAAGGCCAACACCCCTGTGAGCCTGGGGAGCTTAGCAGAGAAGAAAGTATGAATCTTGTTGCCAAGTTCTTTCTCTTCAGATTTTTTTTTTTTTTCTAGCAGATATTTTAGGATCTGAAAGGAAAATAAATCTGTTCATCTGCTCAGAGCTGAAAAAAGTCACAACATTACTTTTCATTTATTTAGCTATTATTTTTAAAACATATGTTTCATGTCTGAACTTTTCCTTTGTGCCTCTCTGCCTCTTTCCTCCTAACTATGGTCTTCAGTCAGAACAACCCTCAAAATAATAACACAGCATGAAGCTCAGAAGCAATGGCTATCAGCAGTATTCTTGAATGACATTCTAAGATCTGACAACACTAGGACACCCCCTATAAACCAATATACACTAAGTCTTTGTGTTTTAAAAACTTATGAGAACTGGGGCAGACTGCTGTGGCATGAAAGCTTCTACCAGAGGTCGTGTTGCACCATACACAATTACATGGCAATGCTATCCCTGTTACACATCCAAGTGAGAGGGAAAAGTGAAGAGAGGCAGAGGGGGGTATCTTATCAAAGCTCCTAGTGGGTTTACGGCAAAGCCCAGTTTGGTGTCCTAGGCTAAAACCCACAGATAGCAGCCCTTTTGCTCTGCAGAGCTGCTTTTCTGATTAGCAGTAACTGTCAGGAGGCTTTATCACCTACTGTGCCCTTGTCATGAGATGTACAGGGCATGTTACATCCATGGCCTATCCTCTAGGCAAATTGTATAGAAGTATTCAATATTTAAGGTTCAAATTCAGGTATCCAATCCTTTCGCAGAAATCTCATTTGCATTTTCATTTTGACTTAGTCTGATAGGAGTTGAGACAGTGGCATAGGCACCCTGAGAGTACAGACAGAAATACTGAAAACAACTTGAGTCATAATATTTCCTTTAAAAAAATTCATACAAGATACTGATTTACTTCTGCACTATATTTACTGAAGCATTTTCATCAGAAACTGAAGAAGGTCAGCCAGTCTTTTCAGTTATTTCTGAATGTTTTGAGTTATTTTCAACAATCGGTGTTTCTTATTCTGGGAACCAAGTGGGAAACCAGAAACCAGATATTTATTTGATTAATTCTAAATAGGCAAGAGAGGGAGAATTCAGGTAGAATGAATGTTCCATCAAGCTGTAGTTACTGTTCTCATTGCCAGCTGGAAAGAAGCACTTGATAGGAAGCTGTTTGAGAATGCAACTGCACTATGAATAGCTGTGATCTGTTAACAAGAATAAAATACGTTTATTCACTCTGGCTGAAGATGTTTGCTGTGTTTTTAAAAATGTGTTTGCTGAAAGAGCTATTAGTATCAAATATTTCGTCTTCATGTGTCAAAATAAGCAGTGTACTCTATGCCAAAAATCCTTAAGAGAAAAACAAAGTTTTAGATGACATGATGATATTCGTTGTCTGCAAAGGAGACAGAAGAAATACAGATGGCTGAGGAGATGTTTAATCCAGCTTGTCCTTCTGATTTTCAATTATCTGCATTGAGATGCTTGCAAGCTAAAAATGCACAGGAGACTTCCAAGCATCTCTGGATTAATTTAATTACTTTGACTATGATAATTATTTTCTTTTCATGAAGAAGAAAAATTAAGGCAAATACTGGTACATACCAGTATTACATTATACCATACATATTTGGGTAATTTAATGTTAGGGATGAAGGAAACACTGTAATTACAAACTAGACTTCCTTTAGGTTTGACAAGGAAAATATTAAAATTTTTATCCTGTCCAGAACAGAAAATATAGGTAGATATTAGTCTGTGTTTTCATTAGGGATATTTTTCCGTGAAACAAGCAGGATTTGCCCAAGATGTTATGGATCAGCATGTTGGGACACTGGTCTGCCTTATCCTCCTGAATCTTTATCTTTCTGTACCAATTAACAATGGCTTGGGCAACTGACCTCAGGGCATAAGTGATCTGTGATGATCACTGGTGGATTCAAACCTGAAGCAGTGGAAGAGATTCTTTGGAAATGCTGTGAATTCTACATCATTGTCAGGATAAGGAGCAAGTTAGACAAGTACATCAGGAATCACAGAGCTGATTTTGTTGTAGAGCAGAAAACAGAACAAATAACCTCTCAACATCTTTGGACATTTATTTCTTATTACCATGCATTGAATTTAAAGTAGCCTTTGTGTGTAGTTTAATTATTTGGCTCTGAAGTATGTCTTAAACAGCCATTAATTGTCTGTTTGAGGCACGATAGACAGGAACATACCAAGGGAGTTAGTTCCAGTCTAGGTCCTGTACTTCTTTCAGCTGATACATATCATTGTTACTTTCTTTGAGGAATATTTCTATTACAATTTTTAATTTGTTCTCTTTATAAATATGATGTATTTCTTCAGCCTTTGTGACAAAAATATTTTCCCGTTTGCTGCATGAGGTGTTTATAATTATAAAAAGTTGCTTCCACTACTTTATATGAAAGGAACAGTAGAAATTGCAGGGATTAGTATGTCTGCTATACAGTGGGCTGCCACAGAAGAGGAAAATTTTAATTTCCAAACCATTTTAATATGTAGTGCAGAACAATTGCTCTCTGAACCATTTCTTATAATGATAAGCTACTTACCACCACTGAGAATGCATGCTGCTGATTTCAGTAATTTTAAGGGAGAAATATGTAGTAATGACATCCGTAGTGTGTATGTTCAAAAGCAGGATCACTTGTATGTAACTGGCTGCTGCTGAAGAATCTGGTCAAGATGAATAAACATAGCAGAAACTGATTAAAAGTGTATACATGCTTAAGTAGGCAGAACAGAAATTTAAAAACCCAAACCAACCAAACAAAAAACAAACAAGAAAACTCCAGACAAAAAACCCAAAACAAACAACCAAAAAACAACAAACCAAAAACTGGAAGAGAGCAACTTAGGTAAAAAATCAATAAAGCTGATAATTCAATGGAACTGGGGTTTGCGTCCCTTGAAATCAAGCACAATAATTTGGTGTTTGTTGTTATACAGCAGTAACAGGTCAGGTTATGTCACTTAAAAGTAGTGGTGATAGAGGACTGGACAGACTTAGCATTCAAAGGCATTAATAAAAAGCCACCATAGCACATGAGCAAAACTTCTTCAGGAACCTCATTAGATTTATCAAATATGCCTAATTGTACTTTTGTGTTAGGCTTCCGCGATTCCTCACCGCGGCACTCCTCTATTGTGGTAACTGGGCAACTGCATTTTTAGATGAAAATAAGTTTATGCAGCTTTCTAAAATGCAAGCTCACAGACGCGAATGAGGAGGACTATGAGCGCTAGGGCTACTACTTCTCTTATACAGCAGAAACTCTTTTAGGCAGCGCTACTGGTTCTGTCTAAACCCGAGGTCTGGGAATTCACCTGAGCGGCGTCTAAGGCCTGCAGTGAGAAAGCTTTACTTTATTTGGAGCACTGGGGGCTGGCGGTGTACGGCTGCACCAGCTCCGTACATCGCGGGACTGATGGGCCAGCTCCGTGCCGGGGCGCGGCGGCGCCGTGCGGGGCGGCGGCTGCGGCGCTCCCGCCGGGGACACGCGGAGCTGCTCGGCCCCGCTTGCCGAGCTTACAGCTCCCACGTTCAGACAGGTGTGTCTGTCCAGCCGCCCTTCCCGGGAATCACAAATAATCCTACCATCCGTTTCTCCCCCCGCCCCCGGGCTACGGACAGCAGCAGCCCTTATCAGCCTTGCCACCTGCCTGGCCGGGGCAGAGGCGGCGTCCCCGGGAAGGAAAGGGGTTGTGCCAGGGAAGAGAGGAAAAGAAAACAAAAAAGGAAAATAAGAAAAAAAGGGAAGAAAAGAGAGTGTTTTGCGGGCAGTGGGGCCGGGGAGGAAAGGGGCCTCGCTGAGGGTGAAAGCCCCGGCGGGCCCGAGGGCGCGGCGGCGGCGATAAGCGCGTCCCGCCCTCCTCCCGGGCCGAGGGCTCTGCCCTGCCCTCGGCTCCCGTCCCTCCCTCCGCCCTCAGGGCCATGCAGAGGCAGCGGGGCCGTGCAGCACCGAGGTCGCGGTGGCGGAGGGGACATGGGCCGGGCCCCGGGGCCGCCGCCGCTGCTGCTGCTGCTGCTGCTGGCGCTGCCGCGCTGCGCGGGGCGGCCGCGGGGTGAGTGCGGCCGGGCAGGGGGACTGCCAGCTGGAGCTGGGAGCCGGACAGCCCCTGCCGGTAGTGGTGGAGGATCTCCTGGTGGTGGTGGTGCTGGTGGTGGTGGTGTTGGGGGCAGCCCATGCTGGTGTGCATGTCCGAGTGTCCCACGGTGATGGTGGCGGAGCATCCCGAGGTGGTGGTGATGGTACCCGCGGCGGCGGAGGCAGAGGGAGCCGTGGTGGGTGCGGTCCTTGGCGCCGGCTGGTGTGTCTGTCTCCTCGACACCTGCTGCGGAGGTGGTGACAGCGACCTCGTGTTCTGCCGGGCCGAGAAGGCCTTGCCACGGCGGGAGCCGCGCCTGAGGGAGAACATGGGTAGGACCAAGACATTGAGGTGACTGTAGTGCTGGCATGATAAATTGGGTGTTGTGAAGGACAAAGAAGTAATAAAATTTCAGCTGTAGTAGTAAGGGGAGGCAGAGGGTGGAAACACGTTTTTTTAACTCCTGAAGCAACAGTCTGAGGACGATACTCCCATGTCTTATCAAAAGATGGAGATATTGTAAGAAAGTTCTCTCCGTGGCTGTTTGTAAACTCAGTTTTCTCATCTGTGTTGGCTGCCGTCGGATGCTGACAGTTTTTGTTTTCTGTTCGTATCAGAAACGCACACAAGTATATAAAAACATGGATAATTAGGAGTAGGATTCTGCAGTGTTTTCTACAGCCTTAAGGAGCTCACAAATGCACTGTAAGTAAAACTGACACCCTGCACATGTGGAAGGGCAGTTTTATCACAGTGATAAATTTGATGCATAAAAATACTGGAGTGTTCAGCTGCCTTCTCCTTCCAGTTATGTATTTAGACATTGTAGAGTGGTCAAAATTTTGTCAGAGAAGCTAAATATACAGTGATGTTAGTATTCTTATCAATTTCTGCTATCTTAGAAAAGTAAGAAAATTCCTTGCTTCTGTCAAGCACCATCAGATATCAGCTTGTGCAGTATTAGTTCTTTATCTTAAAATATAAAAAGGTGTTAACAGAAGCATGTTTCATCTACATTAAATGTCATCTATGCTGACATTAGTCATTTGTAAAGTGAGGGTATGTGTGATAATAAAAAGAGCTTATCAAGAAAATGGAGGAAAGTGAACCTAATGCCCTGAAAGTATGAATACAAAGGAGAGAACAAATTTATATTTTATTCTAATTTTGTGTATATTTAAAGCCTTGTCAAACTGTAGTAAATTAGGTTGTGTGCTTCTCAACCACGTTTAATATAAATTAATTTCTAAAATTACTTTACTATAAGTCATTTTACTCCTGGCAGCATTCACAACTTTTTTTTGAATAACACTTTTACCATACTGACACATGATACAAACAGATTGAAAAGTATCCCAAATATCTATGTGTAAATAACAGAAAAAAACACAACAAAGAAGAGGAAACATAAATAAAGACAAAAGAGAAACAAATGCGTATGGAGAAAAGATTAATAATAGTGGGTAGAGCTGCTTACTATATACCTTCTAAACCTTTCTGATTGCTGAAGAGCTCTTTTCCTTGTTGTCAGAGAAGGATGAACAAAAATGCTCAGTTGTTGAATCTTTTCTGTTTATTTTTCATCTTTAGTCTTTTCATACAATACCTGGGGTTTTCCTGCAAGTTTCAAGATGAGATTGGGGGACATAGTAGTCTATCCATGTGTTTCAGACTGGATTTTATATCCACTTTGAATTCTGTGCTGGTTATCCTACCATGCCACAAGGTATTTTACAAAAAAAGGTAATTGTGTTTTTTTTGTCCTTAAAGCAATTGTGAACAGATCCATTCCTGATGTCTGTGCAACTTGCCACATTCATGCAACATGTCAGCAAAGTGGAGGAAAAAGTGTTTGCATCTGCAATTATGGATTTGTAGGCAATGGAAGAACCCATTGTCAAGGTAGGCTGCCTGTTTACAAAATGGAAAGATACTCTGTAAATTCCTAAAATGCTCCATCTCAAGTAGTTTCAATGAATTCTTCAAAGCAGGCTAAAAACTGTGTCATTTCTTGGCAGAATTTCCCACAGAATGTATTTGGATTGTTTTTCCTCACCAAAAGACTTCTACATATTCAGAAGTGTTTAATGTTTTGTTACTGTCTCTGATAGTGTCCTTCTTAGACCATTTTATACGTCTGAATCAAAATGTGAATCAAAGAACAATGTCAAATGCTGTGTCTCAGTGTCTGTAACAGCTTACCAGTGCTTAAAGGGCTGGTCCTTCACCAGCGATCTCCTGCTGTCCGTCTCTTACCTTTCTTTCACAAAGCACTGGCAGCTGCTGGATCCTGCACAGAGTTCAGCTGTCTCGCTGTAGGAAAAACACAGAATCATAAAATGCTTCAAGTTTGAAGGGACCTTAAAAATCACACAGTTCCAGCCCCCTTTCCATGGCCAGGGACTGCTTCTACAAGACCAAGTTGCTCAGAGCTCCATCCAAGTGGCCTTGAGCACTTTCAGGGATTGGGCATTGGGGCATCCTCAACTTCTCTGGGCAACCTGTTCCAGTGCCTTGGTATTCTCACAATGATGAATTTCTTCATAATACCAAATCTAAATCCATCCTCTTTCAGTTGAAAGCAATTCCCCTTTGTCTTAGCACTACAGGATGTTGTCCAAAGTTCCTCTCCAGCTTTCTTGAAAGTCCCCTTTAGGTACTGGAGGGCCATAATAAGGGCTCCCAGAGCCTTCTCTCTTCTAGACTGAGCAACCCCCAACCCCTTTCCTTGTGAGAGAGGTGCTTCAGCCAGCTATTATCTTCATGGCCTCCATTGGACTTGCCCCAGCAGTTCCATGTCCTTCCTGTGCTGGGCCCCCAGAGCAGGATGCAGGGTTCCAGGTGGGCTCTCACCAGAGCAGAGCAGAGGGGCAGAATCCCCTCCCTCCCCTGCTGCCCACACTGCTCTGGATGCAGCCCAGGACACGTTTGGCTCTCTGGGCTGGGAGTGCCCATGACTGGATCATGTCCAGCCTCTCACCCCCAGCACCCCCAAATCCTTCTTGGCGGGGCTGCTCTTGATCCATTCTCTTCCCAGACTGTAGCTGTGCTTGTATATGCCATAAGGAAGAGTGGAAGGAGAGACCAGGGCCCTCTGGTTTCAGCAGCTCTTAAACTCTTAGGTCAACTTAAGCTGTGTCATGAAGTGTTTTCACATTTTCATCCAGGGACTACCATTTCTGTTGTTCTCCAGCTTACCAGCAGTGTTTACATCCCAAATAATTTATAAAGGAAATCAGTAAGGAGCAGTCTGGTTACTTGTGCATGAGTGAATGGGGGAGGGTACCCCACATTTCTTAATCTCTCTCTGATGTTTTCCAATTGCACTGACAGATAAAGATGAATGCCAGATTGGAGCCAGCAAGATCTGTGGAAATCATACACTGTGTCATAATACACATGGAAGTTTTTACTGTGTTTGCCTTGATGGATACCGAGCCTCCAACAACAACAAGACATTTATTCCCAATGATGGCACGAACTGTACAGGTAGACATCACAAAGAATCCTGAGCATGACAAATCTGGAACTTAACTTTCTACTGCACAAGTATTTTTTTTCCCCATCACTGTAGAACTTCTTTTCTGACACTATATCAGAGAACTATTTGTTGTTGATGTGCTTGTTTGACTTCCAGGTTCCTAACAGCTATGAATTAGTTCCATTTGGAACTCTGCCATGTTACAAATCATTGCTTCATGGTCTCATTCAAATGATGATCTTTAAAGAAGCAGCAGCAGCTAGATTAACAAAATAAGATGATACTTAACATTCCCCAGATTGTAATTTTTGTGTTTAGTGTAGAATATTAGCCAGTCCCTTGTTAGTGATGAACTGTTGTAACTGTTCAAGAGATGTCTGGATACAGGATTTTTCTGGAATTGTTTGAACATCATATAACATTGGAAACTATTTGTCAAGTAAACCAGCAGTAATTCTAAAGATAGGTAGCTTTCAACTAGCTATCTAGTTCAAAATTGCAAGAGTCCTCTTTCCAGATGCTTGAAGATGAGACAATGATAAACTCCTTTGTTTTCCTAGAAGAGCTGTGAGAATCTATGTAGAACTCTTCATGAAAGAGTTAAGCTTGGGCCCTATATTATTTAATGAAAACAAAAAAATCCCTACTATGAAGTGCATCTACTTTTCTCTGAAATTTTAGATATAGATGAATGTGAGGAGTCTGGACTGTGTGGTCACAATGCAAGATGTGTGAATACAGAAGGAAGCTACATGTGTTACTGCAATGATGGTTATAAATTAGAAACTGGAGAGCATTCTTTTCATCAAGATGGAAAGACAGTTTCATGCAAAGGTGAGAGTCTTTGGATGCGGTTTTTGCTAGCATATGAAATCACATGTTGAACCATAGTGTAGTGCCTGTTCTGGCCTGAGCTTCTCCAGGGCAGAAACCCTTTCTCTGGACTTTGCTTCTTGTATGATTTTTTTTTTCTCTTCTTGTATTCAGTTTGTTCCAGTGATGTCAGGATCCCAGAATCAACGCCAGATATTCCTACAGGTTCTCAGCAGTGCTTCAGACGTGCTGGGTCACAGAAGCTTGATAATGTTATGAAAGTAATGTAGTTAGTTTCGGAGTAGAAAGGAAGTGTGTTGTAATCCAGTTGTTTATATAATCACACCACATAAAGGGGAAGAGAAGAGAGACTAAGTATCTGATAAGAGAGCTTAGATGAATGAAAAAAACCAAGGGGAGAGAAATACTAAAACAACAGTTTAGCTATTTGTTACATACTATGCCTTCTGCATAAATAAATGGTTCCGTTTATGTTGCCATAACAAAAAAACCTCAACCAAAACCAAGTTTCCATTTTGAAAATCCATCTTTAGTGTCAATTTTCACAGATGCAAACTGATAGCAGTGTAAGCTGTGGATATCAGAGTATATAAGGAACACAGGCATCCCAGGTTCTGCCTAGATTATATTCAGCTTTTGTTTCTGAATTATTGCCAGAACCATCAGTAAAGCTCACAGCCTGTAAGAGTTCAGTTTTTCTGACTGGAGTGCTCCACTGTGTTTGCCAGAATTGCTGATAACCCTGCTTCTTATCTCACTGACTTGCTCCTCTGTATTCGGTGAAGTAGAGTGTCTGTACCGATTGTGTTTCTTGTTGCACAAGGGAGCCCTGTCCAAACAGATGTGCTGGAGGAGTGCAGCTTTTGTATGCAGGCCTTTTCAATGAGAGGAAGCATTTGGAGGGAAGAACAGTTCTTTTCAATTTATCCACTGCAAAGTGCTTCATTTTCCCCATGCACAGGGAAATAAAGCTGTGCACCGGCGTCTGATATTTTCCTCTGATGCTGAAGTATCATTCAGCCATTGCTATAATGAGACTGGCCCACGCAAAGAACCATCACATTGTAGTGTCTCGTCTTTGGTGTTGTGAATGGCTCCAGCTGTATGTTAGTAAGGGTGTAGCTCAATAACTGCTTCCCTGTGTTCCTCCAACTATGGCCAGGACAATTCTTCAAATCTAGTATTCTACCCCCTTTGGCAACCCCTCAGATTCGTCAGATCGTGTGTATTTTGTGATGTGACCATCTAGTTCAGCTAATTTTAAAGTGGTCAGGTGTTGTGATTTATGTACTGTGAGACCTTTCAACCCAGTCTCTTTGCAGAAATCGGATGTGGTTCCCCTCCTGAAATGAAGCATGGCTACATTGTGGGGAACTACAGCTTGCTACCAGGAAGTGCAGTTCATTATGAGTGTCAAGAAGGGTTTTACAGCAATGAAGGAAAGTTCTCATACTGCACTGCAAATGAAACTTGGGAACCTGCCACTTTAAGCTGTAAAGGTGAAGAGTCTTAAATATTTCTTAAATTCTTCATTAAGGAGGTTCATGCATGAGAAGTGTGTTTGTGAAGATAGTGGACTTGTTTCTACAATCTGAATGAAATGTTTTTTCAAGATCTGGTTATTTGCAGAAAAAGAAGAAAGTAAAAGGACGTGTTATTGTTTACCTTTTTCTTTAGTGTAGTGACATTTTTGGTGCTGGTCCCTGCATTTTTACAGACACTGCAGTGTGTCCTTCTGCCTGTGAGCTGAGGCTTACAGAAGACAACTAGATTTCTTTAGCATTTAATGGCTACTGAGTTGGAAAGCATCACTGACCTCTCATGAAAACATCAATTTCCCTGACACCTTGAGAAGTTTTGTCTGAAGGTTTGCTGTAGATGCAAAAGAGAGGCATCGTAGCATTCCACAGCTCTGGGTAGTCTTCGTAATTTTAAGAACATTTGTGTGTGAACAGACATTTCCACAGTGTTAAGTTTCCTATGACTGTACACTTGCTTTGGTGTTCTAATCATCCATTTTCTGGCAACAATATTACTGCTTAAGGGTGCATGATTCTTTTTGTGTACCCGTGAGTAGTTAGCCTTTGTAGGAGTTAATTGCTACTTGAAGTGCTAGCTAGCAGAAGATACACTGAGTGTAGCAATTCTACAGGGGAGAGTTGTCATCCTGGAAATTGCCACTGTCAGTCAGTGAAGAGAGTTTTTTCTTTCTCTGAAATGACAACAGTCCTCATGGTTTCCAATTCTTTCCCTTTCTCATTTTTTTCCCTCTGAGAATGGATAGAAATGTAACATTTATGGGAAGTGAATAAATCAAAATAAGGGCACTAAAACAATGTGGCTAGGGAAAACAAAATATCGTCACAAGAAATTCATAAGAAGGAAAAGATAAAACAATTATAAAACAATGCAAGTAACACTTCCCCCCCACCCCCCAAAATAAATAAAGGACAATGAATTTGAAAACAAAAAGGGAGTGCCTCGAGTCTCAAGCAGTCCCTAGGGAAAGATTGAGGAATGCAATTCTTGCGAGTTGTTGACATATTTGTTTTTTGCTAATGTTTTTCAAAAGTTGTTTTTTCATTTTTTTTTTTTTTTATTTCTATAGTCAAACAGTAGGTCAGGTCAGACTTTCTTAGCACATCGTTAATTGAAATAAAATACATGATAAACCAAGAAACAGCTGAAAGTCTGAAATGTCAAACATACTTCCTCCTTGTATTGCAAGCTCTTTTCCTGGTTTTCAATTAGGACTTCTCTTGTAAAACCAGCAAGTCTGATTTTTTTTTTTTTTAATACTAGTAAATGTACCTTAAACAAGTTCTTCATATTTTTGTGTGTGTGTGTGTGCATGTTGGCTTCTTTGCTTAAGCCTTATGTAGACTCTTGCCTTAACAGGAAACTTCTGTATTATATGTTGTAACCTTTTCTATGGTTTTTCATTTTTACAGCTTTTGTGCACTTTTTAAAGTTCTGCTTTCTAAAGGCAGTTTCTGCTCATCAGCCTTCTTTTGAGTGTTGCTCATTGCTAATGGTATAGAACCACCTTATCAGATGTAATCAGGTTTGTCAAAGCAGGAGAGTCTAAAGATTTAGAAGAAAACCAGGACTTTTCTCTATACAACAGCTAGACCGAGGAGGGAGTCACAGATTTAGCATGGTATTCTGAGAGAAAGATAGGAAAGTTTTGTTGGTTCTTTTATTTGGAAGCAGATGCTTGGAGTAGCTACAGCACTGTCAGTCGTAGTAGGAATATTGCAGAGGACCTGAGGAAGTGTTGCATTGCTACAGGAGAAGAGGGTTAGCTGGTGAAGATGAAAGAAATATTTATGTGAGTGCAGCTGTCATTGCTCCTGCTGGTTGACTAACATGTCTGTCTTCCTCTTCCTTCCTCTCCTCAGGTGTGGACTGTGGGGTTCCACCTCCTGTTTCGCATGCCACAGCATCTGTGGGTGGGACCACATACAGAAGTGAAGTTACTTACAAGTGTGATCATGGTTACCTGATGGCAGGCAGCAGTCACACTGCAGTCTGCAATGCCAAAGGACAGTGGGATGGCCCTGATTTGGTGTGCAAAGGTAAAGTCTGAATTCAGATTTATTTAGCATAGATACCATTTAAATCACTGTAATAAATATCAGTCATCCTCTTTGGGCATTCAGTTTATACAATCTTCTGACATAGAAAGTTGTCACAAAACGAAAACCATATATTGAATAGGGTTGGTTCTTTTGGATTTTTTTAATCTGTCTTGCTAATGAAGTTGCAATAAATTGTTAAAAGTTAACATTCTAAGAACATAATCCCAATGCATGTCAAGCATTTGGATTAGCATGAGATGAAAATACAGCCTAAATTGCTGACGTTTTTCCAGTTCAATATCCACTCTACTTTTCTGATAGCCATTGAAGTCACCATCAGAAATCAAACTGCTGTTAGTTATTAACATACCTTCAAAATTCCTATATTTTGACAAATTTTGCAAATTTTGAATCCTCAGACATGCTGTTGATATTTGAGATGAGTCAAGTCTCTTATAGTGCTTTTACAGATTTGGAAGAATGTAGCCTAAAGAGCTCCATCAGTAAGATGAAACACAGAGGTACATTTTAAAAAAAAAAACAACTCTTCTGTTTTTGGTTTGTTTTTTTTAAAAAAATTTGGGCTCATATTCTTAATTAGGAGACCATAGAATAGTTACACACTTTAGTCAGTTTTCACATTTGCACAGCTTCACTTTTCCATTTGTTGGGCAAGAAATATCTTTTCAGCTTGATCCAGCAGGATCAAGCTTTCAGTTTATTGCAATCAAATGTAGTAATTTTTTTTTTGAATGCTCCATGTATATTTTATAACCACTCTCTACTTTTAGAATGACCTTTAATATTCTTATTCTGTGTCATAAGTCTAAGTGGAAAGTTTTCAGTGTTACACAAGAATGTGCTTCTGCATTTCAGTCTGCTTACAGAATGGCCATGGGCAGGTAGCTGGAAAAGTAGGAGTTTTTGTGTCTTGTTACATACTGTCCTTGTATGAGTTAAGCACATGCTTGCATGTACATTAGTTATTCCAAGGCTTGTTCTGATGATTTATAGTAGATAAACTGTACTCGTCCATACTCATTGCTGCTTGGAGAGGAAGGTAGTCATGATGGTGGATATATTGCCCATTATTAAACACATATGTTTAAATTTTTCTTTAAAAGTTATACAGATCATGGTTCTATAAGCTTTGTTTTTTCCTTCTTTGTTTTTTTTTTTAAGAGAATTTTAGAATCACTTAAAATTACTGAACAGTTCAAAAAAACTTGTTTGCTCCATATAGGTTTTAACGAGGGTAAGATTTTAATTCTTATAACTGAAGTGGTATAGAATATTTTCTTCAGGTACAACATTCACTGTGAATTGAAAAGCAGATTTTACCCTAAATAATACTGTTCCATCTATTTGATCTTCACTTCTTATTTTTTTGTTCCCTGTTTTTATTATGCAGCCCACAAAACCAGAGGAAATGAATTAAATTATTAGTTCATTATCCCTGCTTTCTAATTACCTGTAAGTGGTTTGCATAATCTGACAAATTTTCCCTCAGAATTGCTCATTCATCTTGTCTGTAGCAGCAACTTTTTCCAAAACCTGAATTAAATCCACTGACAAAGGAACATAACCTTATTGATGCTGTTCTTTCATGACACTCCTTAGACCGAATGTCTTTTTTAATATCTACTGTTACTAATGGTAGGTAAAATATAGGGATAAATAGGCTGTGGAGGATAAGAGAGTGTTGTGGGAAGATAGACTTATTCATAAAAATTTGCTTAAAGATCCTTGCTCTCCATTTCTAATCAAGACACTTGCTTTTATTTTATGGGTCATATTGTAGGATAAATGCTGCACCCTGCTAGAAAGTCTTCAGCCACAAAATTCTGTGCTCTGATGAGCTGGCCTGATTTCTAGAAATCTCTAAGAAGTGGAAAAAAGCGAAGTGTAACTTGCTGAAAGAGTTCATTCTTCCATTTTTAACACTTTGTCTTGCCTTTGTATTTTCATTTCAAGGTTTTTTCTTCCTGTTTTTCTCTCTTCCAGAAATAGACTGTGGCAAACCTTTGCTGATTCCACACACGACAATGACCTGGGACAACTCTACCACTCTGCGGAGCAGAGTGTACTATCGCTGTAAAGAAGGATATTTTTTCAATGGAGACAGGAATTTTTCAGAATGCACAATAGATCAGTCATGGGAGAATATTACATACGTATGCAAAGGTAAGTATTACCATACAAAATTGCTGTTTAAATTGAAATTTAATTAGTTTGTCATTCCTGTTCTGAAATTAGGAACAGGAGGAAGAATGAAGGCAAGAAATCCTCTTCTAATTTATGATGTAGGGAATGTGGTGGTACTTTTAGATGGAAAGGTCACAAAAGAGACCATTAACAATCTACTGGATGCCACAGATCTTTTTATAGTCTTGTTTTTTATCTCAAATAGAAAGAGACTAATGTGACCCGAGTTTTATTGCTTCACTGAGAGCCTTCAGCTTTAGAAGTCTGTGGAGTAAGGGGCAGAAGGCATTTAGCAATATTTTCTTGTGAATTCAATATTGTAAAATGTGCTCCAGTGCAAACAGTGGAAATTAAATTTGAAGCCCTTTATCTCTCCCTCTCTCTCCCCCTCTCTTTTTCTTTTGTTGTTTGTTTTGGTTTTTGTTCTTTTCTCATAATGACAAAAGCAAAAATTTCTTCATGGTTGCCTTTCCGGCCTACATCTCGTTGTCTGAATTTCATTCCAGAATTATTTTCTTAGTAAAGAATGAGTCCTGAGAAGGGAGATGTGTAACAAAGGTGTTGTCATACTGTGTGCTTGGAAACAGGAGGTACTGACATTTTATTAACAGCAACAACTAGCAGACGTTTTGGACTATGACTGTTGTGCTCTTTAGTGTTCTTCTGTGTCCTAAAAAGGAGTTGTCTACTACCTATCACTAGTTCACTTGTCTGTCTCTAGTTCTTAAGTAGCAATGCTGTCTTTTGCAGAAGATGGTGTTCATTTAGTTTTGAAACATCTTATGGTTTTTAAAAAGACTAAAAATGTGTCCTTGACTGCTGACAAGGACTTCACTTGATGCATGAGGCCTCTCTTCCCTCACTTGACTTCTTGAGCATCTACTGCAAATGTAGAACATGTGACATCAAGTAAAATGAGTATGTAGAAGAGCAGTTTTCTTAGCTGCTAAAGTGCCCAAGTGAATTGCTGTTGTTAAAAGTCATGATTCATATTTCTTTCAGGAAACTAACATGATGGTATTTTGTGAATTGATTTTGAAGCCAACATTGTGTAGAGTGACTAAGTTAGTCAGGTCTGTCAGTCTTTGCAGTGCCAACAGTTGTCTTGAGTGCTCTGAAGCTTTGACGGGCCTGAACCTGCAGACTGCACTCATAGGATTACCACAGATTTCAGCTAGAGCTCTGCTAGATTCTGGCTCTAGCTTCTGGATCAGAGGGCCAAAAAAGTCAATTATGGTCAAATAGAATGGTAATGAAGAGTTACAAAAATAGCCTAATTAGTCCACACTCCTTTAAAAAAAAATTACCCATCAACAGGAAATTGTTGCAAAATCTTGCGTCTTCTTGACTTGTACATTTTTCAAATTTAGTAGTGGTAACAAATTGCTTTAAAATTAAATGAAATTTCAGTTTGTGCAGTGATGCCTTTGAGATTTAAGTGCTCTTAATGGCATATATAATTAATTAGTAATGCCCATTAAAATGAGAGAAAGTTATGTACCAGGTTATGTACCATTCCAAAATAATTTATGATAGATGTTGGAAAACAAATTGTCTTTTCATCCCACCTGAAAAATTACATTGGAAATAAGGCAGTTAAGAGAACATCCACAGGAAATTCTCTTTGACAATTAGTTTCTTAATTTCTTAAAAAGTGGTTGCTATGGATGCCTTTTATTTGCATTGTTTGGTGCATTCTCTTTTGGGATATATGGTAAATATATATGTGTGTGTGTATACAAGAACTTTTCTAAGTAGCTTGTTTAAATATTAAAAAATATCATTACAAAGTTAATTTTACTTGTGATGCTGATTGGATTAAGACACCAGTAAGGTAAGGCAACAGTAAACTGGATTACGGTTTTTACCAGCCTCTGATTTATACACATAAAATGAGGTGATTGAAGTGCAGAGAACAGATAAGCAATTAAAGTACCTGCTGTCCAGTGTGCTCAGCATGTGAGCCTGAACATCTTGTGTAGCTGGTCCTTACAGAACTTCTTCTCCTGTGGAGCAGAAGTGCTTGGTTTCCCAGAATCTCAGGACCAGTGTTTGAAAGACCTCTGGATGTCATCCTGTCCAATCTTCTGCCAGGGTCACCTAGAGCAGGAACACGTCCAGGTGGGTTTGGAATGTCTTCATGCTTCCCTGAGCACTGTTGCAGTGCTCTGCCACCCTCAGTGTAAAGAAGTTCTTCCTCATGTTGAGGTGGAACTTACTGTGGTTTAGTTTATAGCTATTGCTGGTCATTCTGTCTTTGGGCACCACTGGAAAGAGCCTGGCTCCATCCTCTTGGCACCTGCCTTTGAGATATTTTCATTTATTTAATTGAAAAAATGTAGTCTGTATTAGTAGCAAATGACATTTGCAACATCATTCACCACTTACAGAGTTGAACAGGCTAAAATATACAAAAAATCTAATACCTGGGATTTTTCTTTCCACTAAATTACTTGTATGCATGGGGATAGGTGACAAGAGCTCTGTAGATGAACATGCACATGTGGATTCTCTTTTAGCTATTTGCTGAAGATAAATATCAGAGTGGAGCTGATTCTGTCTGCTGTCTGGTAAAAAGGTTGATATCTTTGAATTTCTTGACAAAATTTCTCCCTCTCCAACACTCACTGGTGCTGTAACACTTGTTTTTTTTGCATTCTACCATTTGTGTTGTGTTTACCAGTGCCTGTCTTTCCTGGCTGCCAACTGACAGGTGCTATTTGCATCTCTCTATCCTCTCCCTGATCTGCCTTTATTCCTCCAGGATTTTTTTTTTCACCTTTCACCTCTGGTCTCTGGGTATTTATTTGCTTGTTGTTTCTAGGACACTTTCTCTTGGAATGGGAAAAAGATTGTGAAGGTAATATGAATGCCAGTGGGGTAGCACTGAACTTCACCCACCTTGGTTAATCACAATTTAAAATTTATAGTGCTGAGATATAGGCTAATGGAGGGTCTTTGCTTCTCCCATCTTATTTGTGAATTTGAGTGTAAGCTGTTGATCAAAATCAGTTACATTTTAGACCTGGATGCTACTGTCTGCTACTGTGTGTTTCACAACCCAAGTTCCCAAGCTCTGTAAGTCACTGCCACTGTTAGATTTCACAGTAGAATGAATGTTTCAAGGAACCTGTCTCCCTCTAGTTGCAGAATATTTTTTTCAGAGAAACCTTTGTGCTGCTATTGGATACTGTGTTTATGCTACTGGGATTAATGTTAAACCAAGACCTTTCTGTATGTTTGGTTGTCCAAACAAAGACTGTGTGATCACTAGGAGTAAAGGAGAAAAAGCAGTCTCCTCAGAAAGCTGAAGACTTTGTTGTGGTAATTGTTCTGTACAGGTTTTCATGCTCTTTCACTCACATCCATTTAAAGTAGAAACTTTTGAGAAAAGATTTGCCAGCTATTCTGTGAATTTATGGTCATTGCCTGGTGGCCTTGTCCTCAAAGTTCAGAACCCTTTTGTTGTTTGCTGCTTTATTTTCCCTTTCTTTTTTTCCCCACTGTATTTTATAAACTCTTAAGTCAAGTTGCAGATTTTCTTGCTAAGAAGTCATGTGATTACTCCCTCTCTTGTCCCCTCCTGCCTTCTTGTTAGGCATTTTAATTCAGATCTCATGGATATGGAAACATTTTCCCTCTGTCTTTGAGTCCTTCTTGCTATTCTCTCTTTTAATAAAACTGTGTCTGATTTAAAGAATACAACAACTGAACATAATCTTTTTCTTTGTGTTGATACAGAAGCCTAAGACTGTAGAGTTTTGGGGCAGTACTGTGAAACAGATAACAATAACAATAAGCAGCCCTTAAATACAGTTAATCACACAGCTGTTTGTAAGAAATTTGTTTTAGAGGACACGGTGGTTGATCTCTTCCTTCTGTCCTGGAAACATGGAAGCTTTCAGCAGCATTTCCAAATACAATGAATGTGGAATGGAGGAGTTAAAACTAGTTGGGAGATGAACTGGTCTAGTGAGTGAGGTATCTATTTGTTGAATATATGGAAAGGGAGATAATCTTAGAAAGCAGTTTTATGGCAGTTCTAATAGTCAAAGAAAAAGAAAGAAAAACCACTGCAAAATACATTATTGTTAATACATTGTAGTTCTAAATAGCTGCCCGATATGAAATGCTAGAAATGCTAGAAATTCGTAATGTACTGATTTATTTTAATGACAGCTTGATGCCCACATGCTACAAGAGGGCCCCTGTGTAATGAAGTAATGAAGTTTATATACAGAGGAAGGGTGCCCTGACCTGTGCTTGCTTTTATAGCAGCACAGTGCACCTACTATTTTGAGAATATTCACTGAAGTATCTACCAATGCTGTCCTATGAATATCTTTCAATTTTTCAGCAGCTAAGTGTTTTTCAGCTTAGAATCTGTATCAGATTGGGTTTGTGTGACCTAGGTCATGTAGTGAATGTAATGAGAAAACATGGTGGTAGGACAACGGAATGACAATTTGAAGGCTGGTGAAGGAGAGGAGTAAATATGTTCACTGTTGATGTGAGTTGTAACCAGAGAGCTTTGTTTTTAGCTATGTGAGAATGTTATCTTGTCATGTGAGAGCAACTGTGCTGTGTCTAATGACAGCAGTAAGAGAGAGTGCTGAAAGAAAGTGTGGATGAGATGACCTTCCTCACTGTGATGTGTCTCTGAGAAAGCCTGCTCTTGTGTGTAAATTAACAGAGGCGTGTTGAGGGATGTATCTCTGGTTGCTACAACTGTACTTCCTACATGCTTGGTTCTGTGGGCTCCATTGTTGTAATCTAGTTTGTTTTGAAAGGTGTTCTTAATTTTAAGAATTAAGCTGTGTTACTTAATTTTATTTATTCTGCAACAAGAAAAAATGTCAACACCTTTTAAAAAGTAGCTCATGTAAATAATGAACCAAAACATTCATTCAGCTACAAATAAACTCTTTCTCAGTCTAACACAGAAGCTTTCTTAAAAACTCCCTGGGTTAGTTTATGTAATACTGGTTGTATGTTTAAAGAGTTCACAGTCTTTAGCCCAGGACATGCTTCTTCAGTTAGCTTGTTATTTTAAGTTTAGCAGCCAACACAGTTAAGAGAAAGGTTTCTACCTAACATGTGCTTACCTTCTTTGTTTTTTCCTGTTTGGACAAAAAAGCAGAGCAAAAAAAATAATCCAAGACCAAACCACAGAAAAAGTAAGAAATATGCAATTGCTCCAAATATAAGATTTACATGAGAAGTAATGATTTTCTTTCTATGTTCATGTTTTTGGTCACAGAGGAGGAATTATTTAGTAATATATCCATATTCAATGAAACATGTGTGAGGTGGCAAAGGAAAACTGGGAGACTGGGAATGCAGGAAACGTACACAGTAAGTGATAATGGAAGTGTTTGAGATTGGGAGTAATTTTGTCCTGCTTATACCTGCTGATTCAGCAGTGGATATTTGTTTTGTGGGTTTTGTTTGTATGGTAGTTTGTCTCGATCTTCCCAGTGGAGCGCCTAGAAACCTACAGGTGACTGGCTGGGTTAGGAAAGAAGAAAATTCCTGTGCTAAAGGTAAGTGAAAAACTCAAAAGCTTCAGGGTCTCATTCCAGTAAATCACCTAAATGCCTGCTCGAATCTGTAAGAGGTTACAGCATAAGGTTATGTTTTAGTGAAGTTCCATTGAAGAGCTCAAGCTCACATTGCCCCAGAAAACACTTCAAAACTTGGGCTCTGTCCCTGTCTGACAAGCACCTGAACTGAACTGTGTATCACTTGCAGATTCTGGATATAACATGTTTTAGAAATGCAAGGTATATCAAAATAGTGTGCTTTGCTCAAAAGGTTCAACTAATGTATATCTGAAAATTTTAGAACAGTTTTTCTTGGAAATTGCAAGCAACCTTTGTAACTGTTTTGTGTTTTTTTGGGTTTTTTTTGGTTTTTTTAATAAGAACAAAAATCAAGGCATAGATTCTCAGAAACAAAACAAATAGTCTGGTGAGTGTTATGGAAAGCCAAAACAACATGATAAGAATTCCTGTGTTTTCATAATGACATCCCAAGAAAGGGTTTTGCATGCATGTGTGTTGTTTGGTTTTGGTTTCTTTAATTTCTTTTTAGTATGTACAATTAAGGAAAAAAATAAAAGGGGTTATTTAGGGTGTCCAGGGTAAGTGTATTAATGTGGAAAACATTTCAAGTCTGGGTAATAATTTTGGAAAACAACCCATCTTTCTCCTCCTATGTTATAACCAAACTATTTTTAGTTTGTATACTTTTATTGAGCACTGCTGAGATGGAAAACACAGCTTCCCAGTCCCCCTAACAGGTCAAAACTGTTTTTTATATAGCCAGTGGTAACTGGCAGGCTGTGGATCTCTTGTATGATGTATTCTGAATTCAGCCATCTGAAAGACACTTCAGAATAGCCAGAGAAGGTGAGCTTTGTCTGTCCCTTCATGTCATACAAGCAACAGATTTCTTTTTCACTACAACTGGGACAATGTTAGGCAAGCTTGTCTTTTACTGTTTGGCATTCCATCTTGCTACTGCTTCTCTAGGGTAAGGGGGAAAAAGTAATGAAAAGGAAAGAAAGTAACAAGCAGATGCAGTTTTTATCTGTGTGCTGTAAACAAGAAGCAGTATGTGCTTACACCTTACTATTTGAGTTGGAGATCTTAGTAGGGTTCACAATAGATTAGGTTCCTAATGGATTAGATTAGATTCCATAATAGATTCCTTCTATCTGTTGTAGAAGTATATGAAAAAAATATGAATAATTTTAACAGCCAGAAGAAATAAAGATCCAGTTTATTAAGACATCTCATAGCTAGTCAAAAGCCTAGATACTTCCCTTGAACTGATACTCTAAACCAGATGTAATCCTGTGTTCCCTTTATGAACTGGTAGGATTAAATAAACAAGTATTCTGAATTTTGGAGAGCCAGAACAAATTGCACTGTTGTCTTTGTTTCAATAGTTTCATATATTGGGCCAAAGATTGGATGAGAAGATGTTCTCAGAAGATGTGATATTTAACATCAGTACAAGTGAAGATAATCCAAAGGTGTGTTTAGATCTGAATTCTGGAAGTAACTACATGGTGAATATAACGACCATTTCTTCCACAAACATCACCGTCTCTGTTACAGTAGCAATTCAAACAAAGGGTAGGTTGTGTTTTGTATCCTGTGTGCTTATAAAAGAACATACTGTACTGCAGAGTTCACTGATTTAAGTCTAACAGGAAAAGGGGCTGTTTCCTAGAGTTCATAATTCTTTATGCTGACTACGTACATGTAGCCACAGTCAGCATCCTCTTTTTCTGCAAGATGTTTTTCTTTCTGTTCACTTGGCCATTGACTCTATGAGCAAGGAGAGCAGTGGCAGTAAGTGCCCTTCAGAAGGCTTTGGCAAATTTGCTATTTTCAGGACTTGCCTTCTGGCTGAGGCAGGATTAGCACAGAATTTTGGTCCATGGTACAGTGCCTACTGTTTTCCATTTTTGCCATGAAATATGGTTCTCTGCCTGTAGGAGAATTCCCTGTTGCTTGTCTATGTGACACTGATCTAAGTGGTATGAGCATTACAGACAATGCTCCTATGTTTGCCAGTGATTAACAGGGCTCTGGCAGTTACCAGTAATTTTACAGAAGTCATGTTCTAACAGTGGATTTCTGAAGTATTTTAGTCATGGAGACTTTAGGCTTAGCCTATGACATACTAATTCTGGTGAGACAGACCTTGAGAAATAATTGCTTTTGGAATCCACAAAAATGCTTTTGCTCACATGCTTTTTCCTAAAGGGCATCAACTATGTCAAATTGTTCTGTGACAATTTCATTTATATCAGGAGGCCTGTACCCTTGATATTTCTGTCATTATAACCTTCTAGGTCTGGAAAAGTAAATTGTGTATTGGATTTCCTGAAATAGCATGCTTGGGTTTTTCCAAAATCTGATTTATCTGGAAAATGATCATGTTTTACTTATCTTGTTTGTTCATTGAAAAAGAAATGGCAACCTACCCCTCTGTCTCAGAAGAGAATGAAATTTATGACTTTTCAAAAAATTTTATTCTCAGCTACTCATATTCAATTAAGTTGAAGGAGGTAAAATTTTTAAATATAAGTTGATCTCTTTTTAAATTGTCTCTACAGTAAAGGAAGCTTTCAATAATGTATTAATTTTTAATGATACCTGCTTGAAATGGAGGAGAAATGTCAGGGGAACTGGTGTGGAAGACAGATACTCAGTAAGTGAAAATCTACATTTTGAATCTAGAAAGCGGTTATTATCAATCAAAGACCCCATTTTTCAAACACCTACTGCTAGCAGTGTTCCTCATTATAATAAAACGTCTCAAAAAACCCCAAAGAATTATATTGCATAGTGGCCAAAGAAAGACCATGCTCTCTTGTAGTCCCATTTCTTGCTTATTTTTCCCATACTTAACTCTTAATTTGCTCTCCTTATCTGTACTTTCAATTTTGCCATGTTCAGGCAAACAACTCACACAACTCTATTCCAGTTCCACTGAGTCAGTTCTCTTTGCCTTGTGGTATGCCTTCAGTCTGCCCTTATCCCAGCAGGGAATTTCTACATGAACTACTTCTGCCAGGACTCTTGACCACCTGCTGTTGTCTCAAGTTTCCCTCTGCCAGGAGGCACTAAGAGATTATCTGAAAGCATAGGATCTATTTAGAGGAAAATTAATGCACAATTAATATCCAGTAAGCATTTTAGTTTTCATTAACAGAGAAATCATTTTATCAGGAGAGGCTTTAATTTAGTTACTTCATGATTATTTCAGTCATTAACAATAAAACACAAAATCCTATTGAAACAAAAAAAAAAGAACCCACGAGTCTGTAAATTTCCTTGGAAATATGGAAATATAGGTGTCTGTAGGCAGATTCAAGAGTGAAGCTGGCATTTTGAACATGGGTAAAAATAACTCGATTTTGTCTCAATCCTCAGGGTGATGTGTTCACGTGAGCTTACTTTTATAATTCACCAGGAGGGTATACTTCATTGAAAGTGAACTGTTACTGGAAGCCGGTATGTTAGTGGGAAATACGGCCTAGGGAAAATTAATAACAAAGAAGATAGACTAGGAGGAGAAGTGAAAGAACAACGAAAATAGCAGATCTGATCAAGATAGATCAAATTTTGGAAGCACTGGAATTTGACTAACTATCAATGCCAACTGTTTTGACACTTCCTATGCAGTGCTCTCTCCTTCTGTTTCTTCTGATTAAGAGTATGAGATGGCTGAATGCAAGTAATGTATTATAACATTTCGATTTTCGTGCTGTGTTTGGTTACAGTTTCATGTGCAAGGCCAGCGTTGGTATCAGAAGAACTTCCATCATGAAATGACCTTTGAACTTTCCACACACAAGCAAGCTCCTGAAGTTTGTTTAGATTTGCAACCAGGCACCAATTACTCTATTAATATTTCCATGGTAGCTTTGAATTTTTCGCTGCTTGTTTCTATGACAACACAAATTACAGGTGGGTCTTGCCATTTATTTTATATACTTACAAAAGCACCTAGTGGGTGTAAGAGACTCAACTGAGCATGCACTGTTGATCCCAGTGTTTTGTGGTGGGCTGTCAAAGTAGTCTTTCCATGCTCAGAATTGTCTGTTATTTGTTTTCATGGATTTTGTAGAGTTCAGAGGCAGAAGGGGGAGGGAAATTGAGGTGCAGAGTCTTAATGTGTCATTTTGGGACATCAGGGAAAAGATAGTTCGGTGGGTTGGATGCAAGACTGATGTCAAGGACAGCTGAGTTAAATTCCCTGCCCTGTTAGAGGCTTAGTCACTTTTTAAGAAAAAGTTTCCTCCATAGTAGAGTTATTAGCTCAACTGCACTTTGTATGGTATGGGTATTTGTGACAACAGAAACAGATTATCACTAAAGTCTGCAAGAATCAAAAGTATCTGCAATTACCTCATACAGATACTTTTGCCTCTAATTGGCAGAGTACAAAACATAAAAGACATTTGAGCAAATTAGCTTCTGAAGGAAGAGCCTTGGCTTCACAATTTAGCAAGATGTATGTCACTAAAATGCCATGATGGAAAACATCTTATGGGTCTTGTTTTGCTTAGAACAGTTTTCACCATCCTTGTACTGTCACACCCTCTGTATTAGGTGAAGTGCAGTGCAGTGTTTGATGATGGGATCACTCTTCCATGAATTACAATAGGTAAAAAACATGAAAACTCTCTGAGTGTCTGTAACTGTGTTCAGCCACTAGATGGAATCAATTCTCTTCTGACTGCTTAAGAAGAGTTTGAAATTTGTGTTTTGAAATTGATAGTATTGCTGTATTTTCAGTAGTAAATCTGATGGTTTTAAGCTGAAAGGCAAAACATCTCTTTTTTCTTAAAGGTTCTGTTTAAGATATACAACGACCTGTTTGTTTCTCTTTTTTTTTTTTTAATGAAATTACAGTAATGATTTGGAAATTCTTTTTCACAAGTTTCCTATGGTCAATACTCAAAAGTAGTGCCCAAGCATTCATGAATATACGTGTCTTTATAAAAAAGTTACTAAAATACTTCAGAATTTTGTTGATAGAGGTCATTTTTGAATACATACTCAGAGAAAAGGAAAAGCTCTTTACTCTGTCATCCTGTGGTATTTCCTCAATTCTGCAGGATTGCATCAGGTCACTTACTCAGCAGAGCTCTAGAGAATGCTTTGCAGTAGGTGCTGTGTGAAATGGTATTTGTGTCTTGACAGCTGGCATATTTTCCTCTCTGCTGAGTTAGTGCTTAATGCACATGCATAGCCCCAGGAAAGGTCTTGGCATAAAAGTTAGGTCATTTCCATTTTGAAAGAAGATTTTACTACACAAGTCCCTAGTGGTAGTTATCTTATTCAATAAGCGATAAAATATAGGTGTTACTCTGTCATATGAGGAGTCTTGATCTAAAACTTGATGTGCAAACACTTATTTTTTGACTTCCACTGAAAAAAATATGAAGTATGTATTTTTTAAGTTTTTGCAGAAAATACAGAAAATTAAAAAGTCAATTATGATCTTCCTGTAAAACTTGCCAAATAATGGAATTTAAATAAGATTAATTGTGTTGTCATCTCATCTAAGATGGAAAGGATACAGGTGAAATAATTCATAATAATAAGCTGTGCTGATTAGACTTCTGTGTCTTATGTCTTGGAATTGTATTACAAGCAAGCTATATTGTATATGCAAGCAGCTTAATTTATATAAAAAGCTGTAATTTAAGAGTAGGTGTATAATTTTCATCTTAATTTGTCCAGTTATTTTGTAATCATATATGTATTTTCGGTGGTGGATGGAATTATCTCAATTTATCTGCCAAATTAATTCTGAAAAGTGGCTATATTAGCTCTGGTGGTTTTCTAGATAAATGGTATTGTAAAAATGCAAGATACGCCTTAACACAGAAGCTCTAGGGAAACTGAGACTTACAAAAGTGTTTTACTGATTATGTTCTCATGGGTTGTTTAGGGTTTGATAGGCCATCCTTTAAGAGGTACATGATCAGTTGGTCTGTTCCCACAGCTGGGGGCAAATGCAGATGTTGTGTCTCCTAGAAATTTACAAGCTTTCTACATTTTGAAAGTCTGGAAAATCTTAACTGTGGAGTTTCAAATATTGTGAATAGACATGTCCCAGACAATTGGATGATCACTGCCTTACAAACCTAATTTCCTGACAAGGATAGTGATTGTGTAAATTTTTAGACTGTTGCAGAATATAGCAAGTATGTAAATGCTAGCAGTTTGTTTGGGTATTTTTTTCAAGAAAACAAAATTTATGAATACATGTTATGAAAGTTACTTCTATATCCTGAATATCTATACCTATGCCCATATCCATGCCAAATAAGAATAGGTAACATCCATTTTATTTCTAAAAATAAAAAGCCAAGAACTTGAACCTAAAAGCTTGCTTTCCTCCCTGGCAAAAAAAATAGTCCCTTCTAAAAAAATAGTTCAGTTCCATACAATTGTTCCAACAAAGCTGGTTTTTCCGGTCATCTTGTGGATGGTAAATACAGTCTAGAAAATGCTTCATGGATCATTGTAACAGGTATCTTGCACAGTCTTTATGTTGTCTTAACTTATTTTAAAGAAACTCTCACCACTTACCTACTGGATATAGGAAACTGAGTCAATTATCAGAAATTATTAGGCAGTGATTTTATTGTAGCTGTAAAAAGATGGTAGAAAGATTGTGATTTAGATTGTGATTTAAGCAGGGAATCCCATGTCCCTTTCCAAAGAATGAAAGGAGTGTCTTGTGGGCATACTTGTGATTATACTACTTACACATGGTTCTGTTCATTTTCCTTTATTAAGGCATGCTCAGGGGAGGCATTGCTCTTAATTTCACTACCTATTTTTACATATGAATTTAAGATGATTGAACTCTGTAACCATTTCTTACAAGTGTTTGAAAAACAGGATAATAAATAAGGAGCTAGGTCTCTTTTACTTTCATTGCTTATGTTCTGAATAATTCTTTCAGTTTAGCCACATTAAAATTCGATTGATATTTGAATCTGTTTTTGAGCTTTGCTTTGGGTAAATTCTTTATGAAGACTCTGGTGTTTGGGGAGTTCATGCGTGCCTATGTGTTTACAGAGTCTGGTTAGCTTTTTGTTTTTGTTTAGAGTAGACCACTAGGACCTAAGACATAGTAGGACAGAAGTGTTTCTGGACACTAGAAATAGATCTTTAGTGCCAGAGTTACTGATTACCTGTCCTTCTTTTAAAATAATTCATTTTAGGTTTGATTATGATTTCTCATTGCTTTTCATCCTCTTGATTTTCTGCATAGAATCAAGCTGTATTTTGAGTTTGCTCAAGGCATACTATTCACACATGCTGCAATTTCTTATATATTTGTACATGTACTTTCCAGGGGGTTTGAGTAGGCTTGACCTTGAGTCTGTGTTCCTCAGAAAATTGTAGTACTTCCTATATTTCTCAGCTGCTGTTCTTTTTGGTTTAGCCCAGTATCCACCTGCAGGCCATGTACTTGTGTGTGTCTCATCTCTGTCTTCATATGATCATGTGAGTGAGAAAGTAGCAGAGTCTAGAAAGTGACTTGAATAAGAAGAATGCATTCCATCACATATTAAGTATAATCTTCTATAATTCTGCTCCTTTGCCTTGATGTGTGGAAAATGTATGGCATTACAGATCAGATCGTGATGTCTAATTTGTTCTTCTGCCTATGGATTTACACACATACATAACAGATAGACTATTGTTCTGATCTCTTGTAGGATGGAAAAGATTTCATTCTTTCATAAAGGCAGTTCTTTAAGGTCTGGAAAGGGAGGGAAAACCCCAAAATCTACTTTCCAGCGAGGAAGTGAAAGACTTGGAGGTGTGGTGATCTGACAGCTCTTACTCTGAGAGCATATGATGTACCTCCAGAGAAACCATAGTAAAGCGTGCAGTATCAGAGTGTGAGAATTGACAAGAAGGAAGTTTCTGATTTATCTAATGGGGAAAGAGAAGTGATGAAAACATGAGCATGGTTACTTATTTTTTTAAATGTAGGGGGAACTTAGTTGCCAATCATGTAAACAATTTCATACATAAGCATGCACTTTGTATTTTTGTGCAGAGACTATTTAAACGTGTGATAATTAAATTCATATGAACATCACTTCACTATCATTTTTCTGACCTCCTCCATAGTAAGAATTTTTCAAAGTATCTGTGAACTCATGAACAATCAGATAATTTCTCTTATTCTTTTTACAAAGCAATTGGTATCAGTGGCACAGTCTATGCTTTACAGCCAGTGCTTTGCAAGAGGAATAAACTCTGTTTTCCATACTGTTTGCTTTGGGTGGATTGGTCACAGAAGAGAAACAAGCAAGAGAAAACATGGTGTCTTCTGTCAGGCCTTCTAGTGGAAAGCACCACAAGCACCTTGCTGAGTTTTCCCTGACCAAATCTTCCTCCTCTCCCATGGCAAGGTACTGTGAAGTGCCTTCATTTTGGTGCATATGAACATATGCCGGTCTCCTGTGCCATACGTCCAATTTGAGCAGCTCCAAGTTGTGCAAAGGACCGCTGCACTTGGTCAAGGTCCAGGAGGAAGGGAGAGCTGCAGAATGCTGAGCACAGGCAGGGGATGTAAGAAGTGGCTGGCACTGTAAAACTGGGTGCTCACCCTAAGAGTCCAGCACGGCGCTGCACCCCTCTGCTTACCCAGCCTCTGCTTATCTAGGCAAGGTCCTGTCCTCAGCTTAGGAAGCGAGGTGGGAGTAGTGGTGGCTGTTTGCAGGGTCCCAGACCACTTTCACTGAGGTTAGGAGGCTGTCAGTCATACCAGGTTCCCTCTTGTGGAAGGACCAGGCAGGCCCCTAACCCAAACACCCTGAGCCAACAGCAGGGAGCTGCCATTCTGCTGCCAGACCCCGAACGCCTCCCCCACAGAACAGCAGATGCGAGCACTCGGCACACCTCATTCTGTTCCCAGACATCACAAGGGAAAGGTGCCGCAGGAAGAACCGGAGCAGATGACAAACCACAGAAATGTTCAGGTGGGGATGAGCCAGGAGATGGGGATCACCCTGGCTCCCCTACACACGGCGCAGCAGAGGCCGGCGACCGTAAGGCAACCTAGGCACGATCGGTACGAGAAGCAGCAAGACGCAGGCGAGTTTAAAGCTGGAGTTCCTGACCCAGAGGAGCTCTGCAGCTGGAACCGGGGCCCTTCAGGCCCTGCTCCGACACAGAAATCACCCGACGGGCCCGAGCCGCCTCCCTGCGCGTCGCGTGGCTGCGAATGGCGCTCGCAGGGTGAGGGCAGGGTGGCAGGTCACTTGCTGGCACAGAGGAGACCGAGAGGTCCCAGCCGAGGTGCCCTAGAGCGCATCTCCCCGCTTTTATCTTTCTTTCCTCGCCTAGGGCCGTTTCACTTCAAAGACCCGCTGGCCCTGGGCAGCGCTGGCCCTGCCAGAAAGGCTCGTTTGCGCAGCAGAGCTCAGGCTCCCGAGGCCCCGGAGCCGGGCCCGCAGCAGGCCCGGGCCACGGTGCAGGCAGAGCCGGGCCTGGCCGGCGGCTTCATCCGCACTGCCGGCCTCGCTGAGCTCACACCTTAATCATGACGAACAGGATGCTGTGACATTCAGCCACAGAGCAGGGAAACAAAGGCTGCAGTCAGCAGAGAATCACATGAGTCGGATTTCCAGAAATGACCAGTCTTTAAAGAAGATCTAAATGAACTTTTCTGTGCATGCGGTCTTGATTTATTTATTCTCCTTCCTTCCCTCTCTTCACATAATGTTCCTCTCTAACTGAAAAATCTCTTCTCACTCTGTACTAGAACAGTAAGGTACTTGTACAGTAAGGTTAATTACTTTTCAAACAGTAGTACAAACAGTAAACAATGTTTTTTAGTGTATTAATATCTCTACCTTATTTTAGCTTTACTTTTACAGCAGTATTTTTTATTTCCTTGTTTTAAAATTCAGCAAAAACCTTTTGGGCATAAAGCCCTCAAATAACCATGTGATGCCCAAAAGATAGGCTGGAAATAAATCCCCATAGACTGATGTCTATCGAGCAGGGATTTGTTGTTTGCAGGGCTGGTGGTGAGCGGGATGTTTCCACCTAACTTACCCACCTTCGTCAAGTGCTGTGGTATATCTATATATATATATATGTGTGTGTGTGTGTGTATTTATATGTATACAGTAAGTATTGCTTAGTGTTTTTATATCACTATAACATCATCATATATGTGCTGGAACTAATTTACATAGTATATTTACATATATTTACATAGATCTCATGGTTATTAGACAGTTCTTTTGCACTGCACTTGTGCCTCCCCACTTCATCAGGGGTGGGTCATCAGGGGTCTTTGATGAAGGCTTCCAAGGTTTTCCTCACATCTGAACTTTTCACCTTTCTCTTTGGAGCACGCACAGTTATGCTGTTCGTTGTTCTGTCTGGTCCTAAGTGGCCTAAATTCTTTATTTTGTGGCTAATTGGCTTTACGTTTGCCAATTTCTCATTAGTACTATAGTTATCAATCTCTGAAGCTATCCTCCTGCTGAGTATTTTCCTCTTTTTTGATTAAGCAGCTAGTTAACCATATAATAGCTATTACGTTGTATAGGAAGTCATTTATATCAGGCTTATAGGTATGGAAGATTATAATTTAAGTTATATTGATATTGGGTTATATAGATATAACAGGTTATATTGATATCTTATAACTCAAGCACCTTAATAAACACCTTGTGACTTTGACCTAAATCACATGAAGGAAATCCCTTGTTTGCAGGAAATTAAGATCATGCAAATGCTCTTGTTTCACTAAAGTGTGTTTTATTTAAAACCCAACCTTAAAAGGAATCTTTGATTTGACTTTGAGCTGTCAAGCTCGGTGAAGGGTTGCCATGTGATTTTGGACTTTGCTGTTCAATACCATTATTACTTTTAAAGCTTTGTTATTGCCCTTACAATGTAACACCAAACAGGCTTTAGCTCCAGCATTGAGGTGTGTGACGATTCTTGGCACTTCCTGGCATGTATTTTCTTTCCTGTAGCTTACCTTCATGTTCAAAGAGAAAATCGATAGATGGATTCTTATTGTAGAAAATTAGCCTTTATATGAAATGTTCGAATGTTACTAACATAAGACTGCTATGACAAGGAAGTGCTTAGAGTGGGGTAATCTCTGGATATACTTTCCTTTTTTGCCGTGCTCTTCTCTGTTTTCCTGATGTTTCTACAGATATGTTAATCTATTCTGTTGGTGAGGACTTAAAAAAATCAATTCTTTAAGAAAGACAAGGTGCTAATAGCACTGGAACAGACTGGAGGATCTTGATTTCTTCACACAACTCACCTAGTGCAGGCCCTTACTTCTCTGTAGTATTCCCCTTTCCCTTCCCTCTTTTATTAAAAAAGTCACAGTGGGAAAATACTGCATATGGAATAACTCCTTCTGAGTTTTTTTTTTTGATCACCAAAGCAAAAATTAAACTACTCCTTTCATTATTATTATTATTATTATTATTATTATTATTACTATTATTACTCCTTCACATTGCTACAAATTGTTCACTCTTTTTATTAAAACAGGTAGATTGTCTTCTGTGTGCTTGATCTTTTTAATAACTAGTATTTTTTTTTACCAGAAACTAAACACAGCAAAAGACTCTGTCAATGTTTTTTTTTCAAATTTTTCTCTCTCTATCCACTTGCTAGGGCTGTCAGGTCTGGATGCCTATTTATTTTCATGATTTGTATTTTCCTGTCAAATTATAGAAAATAGAAAAATCTGTTGTTATGAGCTTAGTAAGCATCTTCTTGTCATCTGAGTCCACATTTGTTTCCTCTTGTGCTGTTTATCTATAAAAACAATGCAAAACCATTGCATGCAATGCACATTCTGGCTGCCATTAGAGAAGAAGTTCCCAAGTTTTTCTTGAAAATTAAAAAATTCTGAATAGACATTAATAATATTGTCTTGTGGTGATACTGAATGCTAAAGAAAAGGAAGATAAAAAAAGTATACCAGATAAAACCACCCTGAGAGATATATTTTCCTGTCCCTCTGCCTATTGACAGTGTCTCTGCTAAGGAACCACTGAAATTAAGAGATAATTTTTTGTCTCTTACATAATGTTTGCTTAAGATTGCAATGTGCAAAGGACCTAAAGATTTGCTGTCAAATATTATTATTTTCCTTTACTTTGTTCATATAGAAATTCTGCATGTACCTTTTACAGTATCTGCAGCTGCAGATGTATTGAAAAGACTGGGAGCAAAGAGCATTCCCTGTTCTTGCAGGCAGCCATGCAGTATGTTTCATTAACTCAGGAAACTCTCAGAAAAGCTTTTCTGCCCTGTCTCTACGAGAGGGAAGCAAGTAATTCTAGAGCTGTGGCTTTCAGAGAATCATAGAATATGCTGAGATGGGACTCATGTGGATCATCAGAGTTCAACTCCTGCCTCTGCACAGGACATCCCCAAGAGTGACACCATGTGCCTGAGAGCATTTCCAAATCCTTCTTGAACTCTTGTCAGGCTAGTGCAGTGACCACTTCCCTGGGGAGCCTGTTCCAGTTGCCCAGCCACCACCTGGGTGAAGAACCTTCTCTTGATAGCCAACAAAACAACCCCTGACACAAATCCAGACCATTCCCTTTGGTTCTGTCACTGGTCATCAGAGAGATCAGTGCCTGGCACTCTGCTTTCCCTGGGGAGGAAGCTGTAGACCACTGTATCAATCTTACTCTCATTTCAATCCTAAACATTTATAGCAGGTTTCTTCACTGGTAGTTCACCCATAGCCTGATTTTGAAGATACCCTGGTAAAGGGAGCTACCAAAGGAATTTGTTTGGGCAGGTAAGCTTTCAGGAGGTTCTCCTGAGGATGATTTTTGTCAAGGGGTAAAGGTTTTTCTTGCTAGGGATGCTTGTATGGCCTGTTAGAATTATTTTTGGCATACCATGCTAAAGTTGTATCCCCTCAAGTTTCATCTCTGTTTAAAGAGGAGGTATACTCTTCATATATTACAAACCTGAGATTTTGTTTCCCTCATATAAGAGGATTTTTTTATCCATCTCATCCTTGTATCCTGTGAACTGGTTTCACATAGCGCTGTCATACTGATGATGGGAGCTTCAGGTACCATGAAATGGTCACACATGAGCCTTGTGTACCTTGGGTGGTACTATTCTAGTATCATGTAAGCCTGTTTCTTATGCTTTTAGAGCAACCTTTTGGATTTTTTCATTCTGTTGTCATTTTGTTGCCTAGCACTCATTCTGAGACATACTAATATGTCATTCCTACTACTATAAGGAAATTAGACTCTTTAGCATAAATTCTTATTAGAAGCCCAGGTGTATCACCTTGTGTTTTATACTGTTGAATTTAATCCCAGTTTTGAAAACCAATAGCTGTTAGAGTGGTTAAATTCTCCTTGTGTAAAGTCTCTGTATTTCTAACATTGAGCAGCAAAAATCATCTGTACGTACAAATTTTATACTATGATTGTTAACAAAATGCTAATAATACTAACGTCTAATAACTCTCCTGCACTCCAGTACTTTGAATTTCAACATTATGTATATTTTTAACTCCCTTTTTAGCAGTTACTTACCCTCTTGACAGTTTTTCTAACAACTTAATTTTCTCCTGCAAAACTAATGATTTTCTATACTTCAAAAGATAGGTGCAGCTATTTGTATACCAGCTCTTTGAAAAATCCATGCATCTTAGAAAAATTTTGCCTGATGTCACTTAACTTTGTGAAATATACATTAGTTTTCATTTGTTTCTCTTCATAATACTGATATTTTTTCCTAGCTCTGAAGCCCTGGTTTTCTGTACATAAGCACTGTATTTGTTGCTCTTCAGTCAGCTCAGCAGCACTTTTTGACCACAAAAAGCCTAGCTGTAGCTGTATTTACCTGTTTAAGTTCTTTCAGACTTCTGGGCTAGATAGTGTCTACACTTCACACTCTGCCCTTTTGATTGTGCACACTGAAGCTATTTTCATTCTTGCTTCCAGGCTGGTAGTGGTAATTTCCATATCAGTATACAGCTGTCATCACTGCCATTGAAATGAGAGGAAGAACTATTTGTTCAGTGTTGGCCTTGATGCAAATTCTCACTAAAACAGAGTTCTGTATCCATACTGAAATCAAATTTAAGGGCCTGAATATTGCTACCTGACTATGAGTAGTATCTAAGAAAGTTGCCTTTTTGGAAGTACTTTTGGCACTACTAAATTCTCCTCTATTCATACCATTGTATTTCTTGCAGTGGGATCTGTGCACAGTTTCATATTTTTCTTCTCCCTGACCATTTCAGTTAGTCTAGTAAATAATACTGCTTCCTCCAGCAAAGCTTTCATGGCTCTTTTCTCTGTAGACAACAACCATTTATGGGCATCTCTCTTTTTTCCAGCTAGCAGAAGTACAGGGGCTTCCAGACCATCATAATCATATTTGCTCTGTGTTTTTCTTGACGAATTTATGCTGTCTGCAGGCTTCAGCTGTTTGGGGTTGAAGGCTCAATTAAGGATGTTTTGGCAGAAACAGTAGCTAGCAATTGAAAAAGGAACTGAATAGTAGTTAGGAACTGATGCCTGAAATAGTTCTAAAACTTTTCTGAACCACTGGTGTTTGTTTACTTTTCAGATCCCCCTTTCCCAGAGGTAGAATTTGTTGCAGTTAAAGGTTCTGCACCTTTGCTCAGACTCCGGAAAGCAGAAGATCAAAATGGGCCAATCAGGTTTGTCTTTGTGCTCTTCACCCTTTCAAACAACATTCTGCAGATTCATGTTATGTAGATTAGAACTGTTTTCGGTGGCAAAATTATGTTTTTTAGCAATGGGAAAAAACTTAAGATGTGCCTCCCAGTCTTTTCCCCCTTAGCAGAGTAATATTTAGCTTCAGGCTTTTTGCTGTTTTCTGGAACAAAATCCTAGTTTGGATAATTGTGAGTTTTCACCACTGGCTTTGAGGTTTGATTTTATTTTTCTTTTCCCTTTATCCACAGTGAGGTTAGTATCCACAGTAGATTTTTATTGATGAATCCAAACACACCTCTACTGATGTGATTGTTCTTTTCCAATGAACATGCAGACAATACATTTTTCCCTCCAGAGGAAACATTGAATAACATCATTTATGCATATTCTGAAGTAATGTTTTTGTAGCAGTGCATTTCTATCAAAATGTGTTTCTAGAGTAAAAGGATTTACCCCTTACTGAGTGCTATTGGTGACAGAAGGGAGAGGTTAACACAAGTACTGAACAAGGTTAACTCAACACTGAAGTAGAAAATACTTGAAAGCTAGTAACATCTCGTAGAGTGGCTGGTGTATCAACCTTCATGAATAGTCTTCCTGTGGTTGAATATGATAGACTAAACATTGTTTTGAGAGGTATGAAGACCAAATATTTGATTTATTTTTTTAAATGGTACCTGTCCTCTCCTCCTTTAAATAGAAAAAGTCTTGTTTCTCTGAACTTACAAGTAATTTTTAGAGAAAATGATATATTATCTCATAGGTGAACTTCAGTGTGAGGAGGAGGAAGAGAACATAGTCTGAAGTATCTCAGTTTTATGTTCTTCTGAGCATAAATAATCATGTAGCAATAACATATATGTGATGAAAAGACCCAGCTCTAAGCTGTGCATTCAGTGCTTTTGATTAAAAATGAAATGGAACACACAGAAATATTTTAGTATAAGAAGTGTTCATATTGAACGTTGTTAATAAAAAACAGTTAAGAGGCTACAAATAACAAAAACCAGTATGGGTTAATGAATATCTGATGCTTATTTCATTGAAATGAGGGCTAATATTTCCTTTTTTTTTGTTTCACTCTAGTCTTTATCAAGTGATTGTGCTTCCTCTGGATTTGCAAAGCACTTTTATTTGTGACTCCTTTGCTGCTACAACTTTCTTTAGTAACACCACTGACATTAAAGGATATGTGGCAGCTGAATTTCGGGCGAAGGATGTTGCTGATAATATGTCAATTGTTCTTGGAGACAGACATTATTATGGGAAGTTTTATAATGCTCCTTTAAAGCTGGGAGAAGAGTATTGTGTTTTTTTGAAAATAATAAGTGAGTGGAATAAGGTAATGGATGTTTTCAAACCTCTTCTTTACACCTCTTGAATGTAATGTTGCTGGGGGAAAAGATTGAAATGTTAGAGGGGTATTGAATTTTTATGACACTTTAAGGATCTCCTAGTTGACAGAATTAGATTAAATCTGAAGCCCTTTAAATATATCTTGTAATTCCTTAATGGTACTTATGTCATTGTAATGTTGAAGCAACTCTGAATGCCAAAAGTCAAACAATGGAAAATAATTAAAAATGAATGCCCATCCCTGTTCTCAGTAATTGAAGGTGTCTGTATTGAATTAGAATTTACTAAAAGAGATTAGCATGAGAATTTGAAAATCACTCCTTAGCAATGATGAGTTCACCCAATTTAATTTTTAATTAAATATTTTATAACTAAATATCCCAATTCTCCAAATGACAAGGGAAAAAAAAAATATTACATGTTGTTACCTTCCAAAAGGCAGTGTCAGCTCCAGCTCCATAGAGAAAGCCTTATGAAAAAAAAAAAAAAAGTAAATTATTATCATTAATTTTTTATCATTTTAAAGTAAGTTTATATTTTTCATTAGAAACGAAGTTTCTAAAATGTACATATCATCTAGTTTTCCAGTTGTCTTTATCTCAGGAGTCAGCTGTTTTAAAATTTTTTATAAGTCTCAGCAGCAGAAAATTTTTCTCCTATGGGACAGGGGATAAGTCTTTGTGTGCAGTACAGTTCCTGAATGTCAAATGCAAAAACTGATCTAAGCAACCTCTAATAAAGAAACACCTAAACCTCACCTTGCCATCAGCATAGAGTTTTTAGGACTTTTACAAAGCAAGGAGGCATGCAAAAACTGATCCATGAGTCACTTATAAATAATTGTCTCCAATTTTGAGAGCCTACACAAAAATCTCAGTAAGTTAAAGCAGTTTCTGTTAAGAAATAGTGAATAACATCCTCATTTATGCATATTCTGAAGTACTGTTTTCATGGTAGTGTATTACTGTCAAAATCTACTTGCAGAGCAAAGAATTTACTTTTTACCTGTAACTGCCTCAGTTCAAAGTGAGTGAAATAAAACAAGTGTATGTAATAAGAGGATTCTGGTATCTGCTAATCTATAGTGCAGTAATAGTGCAGTACTATTTAATAATAGTCAGAGAGATTTCTGTAGCAGAGTTGAAGTGGTTTCTGATCCTGATACAAGACTGTTGTTTGTCATAAATTTTTAATTACTTGTGTGAGGGGAAAAGTAGGAAAATTACATTAGAAGACATTTTATTTCATAAATACTATTATGAACATTGACATCCAAAATACCCTGGAATTTGAACAATAAAGTGTATTTTATAGCAAAATGTGCTCTATGGAACAGGATTGTTGATCAGTCAAATGTATACAAGTTTGACCTCTTTAAGTGCTGCTAAATACATCTTTGAGCTTAGTTTATTTATCATGGGTTTTTTTGCATTTGTTTCCCTAGGTCTTTACCCTCAGTATTTTCTAATACCTGGGGTATTTTAACTTATTTTGTGGAGGTTTTTGCTGCACAAAGTAGATTCTTGCAGACTTTTCCTGCTGTTTATTAAGCTGCTTCTAACTTACATTAAAAGCATTATTCTTTCTCTCTCTTATGGATTATTTCCTGATCTTTCACTGCTGACATTCGCAGACGTATTTTCTAGGCCACTGAGTTGATGGATTAACATTACAGTTATTTGCAGAGGTCAGTCTTGCGTGCTACCATTTAAAATGCATCAGCTCCTTAGTGTACACTTTCCTGTATGGCATTTGTTGGTTGATGAAGTACACAAGGTTACATGCAACAGTTATGAATCATTACTGGGATTGCAAATGCCAAATTGTTTTGGTTTTTGCAGCTCTGATTCTTTGAAATGGAACTTGGACTGCTGGTTCAAAAGTGTTGGTTTATCATCAGCTGTCATGCCCTTTTGTTTTGTGCAATTGCTGGTATTAGAAAGCTAAAAGAAATCGGAATTATGAATAGCAGGTTGTTGGGTTTTGAGTCTTTCTAAAAATGCGCTTACGTAATGTGTGTACTACCACAGATAAGTAAATGCACTTGGATTCAAGAGCTCAGTCTTCTTTTAAAAAAAATTATTTGCCCTCAATTCTTAATACCTGTGAAATCAGCATTTCTGAAGTATCTTTTCTTATTAGCACATTTCCATTTGAATACAGACAAATTAGAAATAGATGTAAAAGGTTTCTAACTAACGTTCTCATTATTCCCTATTATATTCTGGCATCCTTAAGGGTCCCTTCTGGCTCCTTTCATACTAAAAATGGTACATTTGTATCATGCTGCAAAATCATGCCTTGGTTTTGATTTTTATTAACATTATTACTGAATATAAAATGAACATATTATCGTGTTCATTTTTCCATTGTTCATATTTGGATGTCTTGAAAAGGGTGTCTGCTATGAGGTTCTTACTTTCCATTTATTTTTATTTCTCTGAGACCTCTGTAACTTCACTCATAGGCAGGAGATGTCTGATTTTCTGCACACTAGAGTGTGTCTTGAGGGTAGCTATTTCAAAATGATGGCACTCACACCAGTGCCCCAGAATCTGGCATTTGATTTTTTTCCCCTTTTTATTTATCTTCCCTCTTCTAAGAAAATTTTCCTTGTCAGTCCTTTGTTTTTTTCATTAACCAGAAAATTCTTTATAAATAATGGGTTTAAGAATCATTGAGATTCCACAATTCAGCATGCACATACACAGAAGTGAGATTAATCACACAAATGCCTTCATCCTTTTATCCAAATGCTTCAAAACATAACCTTCTTTCTCAAACATACTATTATTCACAGCAACATATGCTACAATATGAAAAATGCATGTATTGTGTATGTATTATGTGAAAGTCTGTGAAAGTCATTTAGCAGGAAGCACTACAAAAATACACTTCACACTAATTACACAATAGATAGTAGAACCTAAAATAGAACTTTCTGTGTATTTATGGCTATGAAGAGCCAGGCGGAAATTCTCTACAGAGACCAAAGCTTACTGTAAAAAAATCAAACCTGTTTAACAAGTGTGCAAAAGCAGACCCTTGATAAATATTTCTCTAACTGTAAGTATTCTATAAAGTTATTAAAAATTCCCAAGCATGTTATCATAACTGAAGAAAATTCTACATCTAGTATCTGTAAAACATACCATCTATTTTAATGTACATGTTCTACATAGAAGAGAGTTAACACAGCATATTCAGCCTTATTTTAGCATTTCATAAATGCTGGATTCTTATCAAAGCAACATCAAAGATCCTTCCATGGATGGAAGGTTGTAAAAAGAAGTGAAGAAAAATGAGCTAAAAACTGGAGCCAGGCTTTCATCAAAGGTCTATGTCTGATCTTATTTTTATAATTTATTATCTTTTAAGACAATATAGCGGCTGCTACCTAGGGAATAACAAACTCCATTCCCAATAGAATTTTTGTCAATGGCTGATCTTTCAGAGGGTGTTAGTAATAATAAATTTTTCTCATGAGAAACAGTGATTTTTATGTTTTCTTTTTTAGGTGAGAACACAGTCCTGTGCTGTTTGGGCACAAATTAAAAGTAAGTCAGTTTTTCCTTCAATAGAAAAGTCTGTCACAGCTTTGCTTGGCAGCATAAACTAATAATTGCTGTGGGTGCTTCTTTTTTTGCCATTCATGATCTGTTAACTTCAAGGATTGAAAACATTAGAGACAGAAAATTTTCCTTACTCTTCACTACTCCATTCCAATGGATTCAGCAATCCATTCTAAAATAGACTCTCCTATTTTTCCTGGTTTTCAATGTTGCTTTTTCTGTGCATCACATCCAAATCTTTACAGCAATTTTTGTGCACAAAGGATTTGAATCATCATCACATCACAGAAGATGTGAAATTTTGGAAGCTTATTTTTAAGATAGTTCTATATTGGCTTAAAGATTTTTAAAAAATCAATCAAAGAACAACAACAGTAATTAAAAATAAAAATATAAAAACAAAAACATACAAGCAAACAACAAAAACCACCAACACAACATCCCCACAATATGTTTTTGCTTTTAGAAGCCATACTTTTTATTTTAGAATGTTCAGATAGTCTGTGGAGAATTACATCTTTTTACAGTCTTAAACAGAAGATACTGTGTAAAAATTAAAAATATGGCTAATTTGTATACTGGTAAGTACAGTTTCTTAAGTATATAAATGACATAACTTTAAAACCCAGTAAATTTCTCAGTGTGGTTTTATTTTTATTCGCTTTTTGACTTTAAAGTGTTTCTAGTTAATGAGTTTACCTCAGAGGAGTTTTGAATCCACTAGAGGTTATATTTCCCTCCTTTCCACCATAGTTGAAACTACTCTTCACCGACTTAATGTCTCAGCAAAAAGCTAATATTTGCGACCCCAGACAAAGAAAGCAGCACTAATGGAGTCTCCTATGAGCCCTAAAATCTGCTTTTGAGATGAAAGTCTCACAAATTTGAATTAGGAAAGGCAGTAATGCTGGAAAGTGAGACAGTACTTTGGAATGATGTCAAATTGTGGTGCATGGAGTGCTTGAGGTGCACCTCCTCCATATCTGATTATCACTAAAACTGATCTGTTGACAACTCTGTTTATTTCTGGATTTTCTTCAGTTACTCTTTCTTTAATTACTCTTATGACCTAGTTAATTTACCATCACACTTAGCGTAGGCAGTTCTTCCTTGCGAAGATTCTTATAAAATCAAGGATTTCTTAGGTTTGATGGTTCCATTGCTAGGACTGTTTAGGCAATAGCTGTAGAATAACTCTGAAAAGATAGAAGATTGTCCTTTTCTGAATTTGTCATTTATCAAAATGTAGCACATCATCAAAGGCTGTCTTACAAATAGGTGGATTTTGGTTTTGAGGCTAAAACAACGGGCTTAGGAAGATGAGAATAGGACAGGTCAGGCCTTTGGCTTTTTGTTGTAAATCCATTTGACTTTATACTGAATGGACTTATAGTCAAGGTGTCTTTTTCCCCAATATACTTCTGCAGCTGGAGAGGCTGAGAGTATTTTTGGTTTGCTGAATCCTTTGAAAATTATTTCTTAATTCAGCTTGTGTGGAAGGCAGATCTGTACATTAAATCCAAACCAAATGACCCTGTTTCAGGTGTCATCTACTAGACATTGTGTGATACATCATTGTCAGAAACAAATGGTAGGAAACTGTATTAAAAGCACACTTTCTTTTGTCACAAGTAAGTAAAAATGAAGTTCTAGGGCTTTTAATACACACTCTAGAAAATGGAGGGAAGACAATTCTGTAATTTTTATGGAGGGCTGATATCTTCTCTAGAGATGTGTAATTTGCTGATGGAAACTGGTGTTACAGTATTATAAGGACAAGTGTATCAAAATTGAGCTTAATAATATTTTTTTAATACTCTAATTAATCTTTCTTCCTCAACTGGATGGTAACTGCTAGATAGTCAGCTCCATTACTCTCATTAACTGAGCCATAAGTCCAGCACCTGGGTTTTGTTACTATTCTTCAGTTATGAGCAGACTGAAGCTGCACTGTTAGGTTTGTTTGTTTTAAGTGTTTGATACTTTCTTTCAGATTTATCACCCAGTCTGCAATACATGACTGCTGTTGGATTAGGGTCAGTGGCTGCTGTCTGCCTTATATTGTTCCTGTCATTCTCCGTGGCACGGTATGTGGTGTTGCTGCCTCCGGTTTTGCAGTCCTCTTTCATGTGTTTTTCTTTACAGATAGTTTTTCTTGACAATGTGCTTGGCTTAGGCATCTTGGTGGTTAAAAACTGTAATCAAGGGTGCTGTCAGTGGCTACTAATACTGTCCATTGCTTGAACTGATGTCCTCTCTATCTTTGCAATTACTGGCAATACATCTGAAATGTATAGGGGTTACCTTAATAAAGGAAGGATTTAAGTGAATAGAACCAGGACTTTATTACAGGAGTGTTCTGATTTAATGGGAATTAAGTACATGAAATTTATATGCTGTCAAAATGTTGATGCACTTTGCTTATGTACAGAGCTAATTTTTTTCTTCCCAAATTTATTCAAAAGGTCTGAAAAGAATTGTTTTTCAGTAATGGTTGAACTTTACCTAAAGGCCATGATAAAAACATATTTAAATTTTTTAAGAGATTTAATGATTTATGTTTCATGATCCTTGACTCAAGCAGGGTCAGTAACTTCATAACTGTCTTCCTTTCAAAGGTAAAACAAATATGCAAGTTATGTAATTGTAAATGCCTACATACGTGTAAAACCTCTTCTCTAAAAGCCATATCTCTACTGTTATTTCAATATGCATATCTGCAAGAATAGTCTTCTGATATATTTGAATATATATATTAGAATATATATATTATACCCCTTGAAGGGTCAGGAGCTTCCAACTTGGGGGCTATGAAATATAGCATTGATTGGTTAAGCTGCTTGTTTGGCATCCTGAAACAGAAGGAGCTAGTTGAACATAGGGCTGAAGAAAGGAGGTTTATTTAGATTTTTTGTGGTTGTCTAAATTTCAAATCAAAATCTTGCAATCAAAATTCTAAATTAAATGTTCCATAGTCTCCTTTTTTTCTTTAAATAATTAAATAAACAAATCTCAGGATTCCTTTGGCAGTAGCATGCAGTGGTAAACTTGCAGTCTTGGTTGTTTTTGGGGATTTTTAAAACATTTTCAGAGTCAGCTTTGATATTTGAGGAAGGGGCTTTTACTGTCTGGATTTCGAAAGTAGCTGACTCCTGACAGAGGGCTTACTGCAGGAGGAACAGGTTCCCTGGGCTGTCATGGTGTGAAAGGCTTCTCAGTTATTTCAGTTTCTCTGGCAAAAATGTGGCAGAGGGTTATTAGTACTCTTCAAACTGTGTCAAATTAATTAGGATCATAGTTATAGGAGAATGATTTGAGGTATGAGACAGTACTGGAAGAATCATGTATGAGTATGAGCTGCTTGTGAGAGACAGTGCAGAGAAGACAGACCCTGAACTTCTACTTCAGCCTTCTTTTAAAAGGAGCAAGAGAAGAAGAAATCTTTAGAGAGCTGATTGAGTATATTTGACAGTGGTGTATTGTAGTGGACAAGGACTTAATAAGTCAACAAGTATCTTTTAGGCCCTCAAATGCCATGTACAGAGAAATTATTGAATCCATTCTCCTGTTCTAAGGAATATCGGACAGAATCCTTGACAGAAATTAAAACTGTCCCAGTCCATCAGCAGGTAGAAAAGGGAAATTGCAGATGTCAGTTGTAATAAGACCCTTCACAATAGTCACAAAGAAGCATCTATAATATTTTAAATAACAAATGTTCTTTTAGTTATAATTAACAATCAGTTTAATGCATTTCTGAATAAGAATGTGATTTGAAAAAAAAAACCAATATGAAGTCAGCCTTCTGCCTTCTCCGGTTGTAAAACCATGGTCCTGCTTTAGACACTGGTAGACAAGGTGGACGTGGCCTAGTAGGAGAAAAAGAGAGTGGAATTTGATGAGAGAGATCTGGTATCTGTTTCATCTAACTGAGAATAGGGCATTCTAGTGGCAGGTTGCTTAGCCTGGCAGAGAAGATACTGCCAAGAAGCATGATATGCAAATGTACAAAATGCTACTGTATAAAGATCAACATGTACCATCCATGGGCAGTATATCCGTGTGCTTCTGAACTGTAGGAGAGAGAGGCATGGGAACAGATTGCTGTGAATGCAGCTTCTGGGTGGTCTGCAAGAGGAGGTTAAACAAACTAGTCAGTAATGACATGGGTATGGCTGATCCTGCCATGGTGTCAGGTGAATGGTCTTGGATTATTTCTTGGGGTCCCTGTAAGCTTCTGTCACAAAGAGCCACTGTATTCAAGTGCTCACCAGCTTGCCACATGTCTGCTGTCTCAGGAATTATGTTTCCACAATGGGTCTGGGTGTGAATTCCTGCTAGTGTGGTCGCTGACAGCAGTTCCAATTGTTCCTCAATGAGTAAAAGTCTGGCACTGGATTCACAAAGTGAAGTCTTGACTCCTGATGTCCTTAGATTTTATATTATTTTAATAATTATATTTTTAAATATTTATATTTTATATTTATATTTGCATTTAATATTTTTATTATTTATATATTTTTAAATATTTTATATTTTTAAAAATGCATTAACCTATAGTTGCTCTTATTAAAGTGGCTCATCATTCATACACCTTACTCCATTCCTCTTAGTTCTTTGCTTTCTTTTGTATGTGATGCCTATTCACATGTATGACAGTACAAGAACTCAGGATTTTTGAAGACCTACACTGGGCATCAGTGTTATTGATGCCAAGGTTGACACTGGTCAGGTAATCATCTGGTGACCTATGGGAATGCTTCCTTCCCATCTCACGTGCTGTGATGACCAGCACTGTGTGTCTTCAAAAAACTTCAGAAACACTGTCATGTGTCTTATCAGTATGAGTGATACAAGTTCCCTGTCAGGTCTATGCTTAAGTCTTGAATCATTTGTAAGATTTATTTTTTTTTAACCAGATTTTTTCTGTCTTCAGCTCTTGTCTCCACAGCTCAGCACATCCCCCACCTGCTGCTGTAGCCTGTGAAGCTGTACATTTATCTACTACAGTAGATGTGGCACAAGCAGGGATTGCATCATCATTCCTAGAGACTGAAAGTGTCTCTCTTCTCTGATGGATTATTTCCGGAAGTCAGCAAAGAAAAAACATGTTCTTCTTTCAAAACCAGCATGTGTCGGGTATCTGCATGTCACATATGTTCTACAGCATGGGCAGTTTAAGTGTGTTTGTCACTGGAAGTGAGATGTTTATTGTCCTGCATTTTTCCAGATGATATGGTGTGTAAAGGAGAACCCTCCCTGACAAGCAGGTTATCATGCATCCCATGTGTTGGTCAGAGGCTTTCAGCTATTCCAGCTGCATGCGTGGCTGATAGTGAGTGCTTGTATTGTACTTGATTACATTAATAATCCCCTGATCCAACTAAAACTGTTTTGAGGATTAACTGCTACTTTAGATACCTTTGCACATATAAACTGGCCTATTATGAACAAAAACAAAGACCTATCTTTATGCAAGATAAACTGCCTATTGTATTTCCAATTATAAAAGTAAACACTTCTGTCAGTCACTTACAAGTAATAATACATCAGTAACATGTACACTTGCTAGCCATGAAGTTGCCACATTCAAGTAGTGTCAGCAGCTGATGTGTTCCAGAGATATTGCAATCATTGCTCATAGCAATTAGCAGTAATTGCAAATAATATACCAATCTATAAAACTGCAGTTTGCTCAAAAGCTACTTGCTTTAATGGCACGTGAAACTAATTTAAGGAAGGACCTTCCTGTGCTAAGTGCAATTTTGTTAATCTCTGTTCTATAATTACAGCTGAGTAAAGCCATTAAATCATTGTCTGGTTAATTGGTTGGGGTGTAACATCTGGTTAGAGTCACTTAATAAAGTATAATTAACCAATTTCCTATGACACACTCCCAGTTAATACATTTTTTTCTTCTGTAAGAAAGAATCAAGTGGCTTGGAATATTTCCACTCCTCTTCAGAAGTTGCTTTGTTATATGTTAGCATTCTGTTAATTGGTGAAATAAAAAAGCAGGAGTTTTAGTTTTTACTCAGTTTTGTGATTTTTTTTTTAAGTTATGTTTTGTGTTTTACCACTTTAAGTAGATGCTACACATTTTTTTAATTTTTAAATTTCTGAATTGCTAATATTCTTATGCCTACTGCTCTTATAATTTTAGATGTTCTCTCTGTGACATGTAATTAGGGTCTTTTTGGGTTTAAAGCGCAACAGCAGATTTCATAGTTAGAAGCAAAGAGGAATTACAGCCAAAAAGAGTTTTCAATTGCTGCAACCAACGGAGAGTGCTTTTTTCAGGTCTGGGCAGATTCCATTTATGTTATCCAGCATTTACAGAGCTGTCCTTCAAGTTAATAGTTAATAGCTAAGTAAGAACACCTTTGTCTACAGTAGGGATTAAAAGTTGATAGCATTTTCTGTTGCTGATTGACAAAAAATAACTAAACTATTCATACTGGGAAACCATGCCTTAATTTTTCAGTTTCTTATATGGCATTCATTCTCACACATTCCATGCCCAATTCCCTTTCTCAATGGAATAGATTGCAAGGTTTGGTATAGCAGTACCAACTGCACTACTTCGTTCTGATTCAGTCTCCTTCTGCTCTGGTCCTGTGAGAGAGTTCATGAGCAGCTGTTCCTGTGTAAGGGAGAGCTGGAGAGGCTGGAAATTATTTAGAGAGACAGATGTGCCATCCTCTGTGAAAAAAGCTGAGCTTCTTGTTATGCTTTACAGAGACCACCAGTGTTCCAGTATACTACACTTGATCAGGACCATAAAGTCCATCTTGTCAGTGGGTATAACTGGAGAACTGGAGGTCTTTGTGTAACCTTAAGCAAGTTATTTCTTTTCTATGTGCCTCTTATTTAGCTAACTTGCTTTTTCAGAGTAAGGTTCTTTTCTTACAAAACATCCATACTTCTGCTGGTATTAGATAACATATTTAATGACTGATTTGGACATCTCCACAGCGTAGCTTCTTAATATCCAGGAATGGCATCTTTAATTTTCCACAACAGCTACAGTTCTGCAAGTTTCTCTTATTCCCTCTGTCACCCTTGTCATCCTTGGCAGATCTACCTCTGGCTGTAAGCATGTCTTCATCTGTGTGTACATATCTTTCTTCCACCTATAACTGTTTCAGTTAAATGTAAAAATACTAGAAAACTAGTTTAACCTTGCCATACTCAGATAGATGTGCAAATGTTGAGAGTTTTTTGTTAGACCCTTGCTCTACTGCTCCCAAGCTTTTCTGCTGAACTAATTGCAATGCCACAACCACACTCTCGTGTTTCCAGAAGTTCTAGAGACATTTCTAGTGATCCTTCACTGCTGTGCCTTCAATTAACACTGAAATTTGTCTTTTTCTTCCAATTTTTTCTCTGCTTTTTCAGATAGGTGTTCCATACCCAGGCCCAGTAAGGTTAAACAAACTGAATCTACCCTGCTTTTACTCCTGATCTGTACCACTTCACTATATTGAAGTGGTGCTATATTGAAATGTGCTATATTGAGAAACTCATTGTTTCATTGTTAGATCCATACCAATGTCTGCACTATATGCAAAGTGTTTTAATCCTCTTTATAGGAAATGGGAAATTTTTAGTCCTGGATGAACAATTCTTGTAAGCTTAAGTGAAACTATTTTTACTATTTTATTTAATGATTGTAAAGTAACACAGAGTACTGTAAAAGTCCAGCACTTATGCAAGTGATTGTGATGGCATGTCAAATGAAAAAGGTTTTATTGTAAAATACATTTTCTACTACATGTCACTGATGGGTTCTTTAAACCTTTTGGTGAGATTTCTTTGTTTTGACCATGATAAAGACAGCCAGAAGCTGGCCAGACTTGTTTTGTTTCAGTATTTATATTGCCAATCAATTGTACCAACAAGGCCAGATTCATGGTTTTAAGCCCTCAAGTTCATGGAAATTAAACACCTCACAGCCACTCCCTCCCTCCCTTCTTGCAGTCCAGTGGAATGGGGAGGAAAATCAAAGTAAAACTTGCATGTTGAGCTAAGAACAATTTAATAATATTTCAATTTAATAATTGAAAATAATGTAAAATACAATAATAATGGCAAAATTTAATACTAATAATAACAATAGTAATAACAGTAATAATAGTGAAAAGAGAAAAATAACAAGTGATGTGCAATGCAATGCTCACTGTCCACTGACAGGTGCCAGATCCCCGCTCCTGAATCCAGACTGTGCGAGCTTCTCGGTGACTCCCCCCAGTTTATGTACTGGGCACGATATTCTGTGGTGTGGAATATCCCTTTTTCCAGTTTGGGCCACCTGTCCTGGCTAAACTCCCTCCTGGTTTGCTGGGTTTTTTGCATACCTACTCACTGGCAGAGCATGAGACAAGGGAAAAAAAAGAGTCCTTGATTAAGGATAAACACTATTTAGCAAAACCCAAAACATCGGTGTGTTATCAACACCATTCTCATTCTAAATCCAAAACACAGCACTGTAACAGCTACTGAGAAGAAACAAATTCTATCCCAGCTGTAACCAGGACAGCCAGCCTGCTCCTTATGTTTGTGTATGTTCTCAGATTAAACTACTCTCAATCACCACTTCTCTTTCCAAGGTCTTGCACTATTTTGTGAGTCCATTTCATATTCAGCATGGTTCAGCCAGAATCCAGCATGGGCTCACAGGTCTCTAGCTCAGATGAGCGGATTCCTGTTCCTAGTTACAGAGATGCTGGGAAATTATGGAAGTTTGTGAAAAATCTAACTGTTTCAAACCTTTCAAGGAAGAAACTGGTGTCCTTGAATCCTGTACTGAGTAGATTCTGTGAAATTAGTTGGTGATCTCAGTGCTGAGCTCTAATGTAAGGGAGTAAATATCAGTGTTGCACAAGAACTGTAGTTCCTAACAGCATAAGAATGACTCTTTGGGCAGCACAGACATTCTCTTTTCATTTCTGGCAGAGCTGAGGTCTGAGGAGTCAGAGCACAATGATTGAATTTGTGGTAGCTATTATGGAATTATTTTCATTTTGAAGTTAACAAAATGGCACCATTACAGTCACAGAAGAAAAAGGGGAGAGTTGCTCTGGAGTTATCTTTTTCCTCCTCCCCCTCTTTCCTCAAATTTTTGTGTGTATTTTTTTCCACAAAAAAGTGCCTTAGTTCCTGCAATCTCACAGTGGAATAAGGAACAGCAACCCTTTATTAGTGTTTTCCCAACCTTGAGGCAGCAAAATTTATGCAGTTCAGTTGCAGTTCATGTTTTATGTTCCCTGGAGTCCTTGTTGGATTACTGTGTTGTATATTATATGTGTATTATATGTGTATATGTGTGTGTGCATATATAGTGTATTCTGTTCCACTGCACCTAACAAACTGAAGAGACAGCATTTCCCAGGAAGGGTGGAGAACCTGGTTTCCACCCCAAGACTATAAAAAATACTAGTAGAATGAGAAGCAACAGAGAAAGAACTATAGAAAGAAAAGAAGTTCTTAACAGAAAGTGATTCCCAAAGGCCCAGATTTTCCCGAGCAGCTGTTAGCATGGAATATTTTAGTCTGATTTGGTAACAGTTCATATAAAAGTCGCTCCTGCAGCCATCCTTGGAGAAGTGAAAAGACAGCAGTCTGGTGAAGATGTTCCAAGCTAATGACCACAGATCAGCTGTGCCAGTACACTGAACAAAGACTAATATAACAACAAAGGGTACAGTTAGTGAAAGCCAGCTCTCAGCTATCCCTTTTGACTAATGTGTAAAATGGCTGTCTCAGTTTTAATCTTAGCTAATGAAAATGTTAGGAAGTTTCATTTTGGTTTGTATTCCTGTGAATCCTGACCCATTCTGGGTATTCTATTTTCATGCATTCATTTGTCCAGTCATTTCCTCTAACCTGGAGTATTCCTTCATGCACAGAAGAACACATCATTAGTAGATCTGTAGTAGATCAATTAGTAGCAATTTGGCATTTGCAGCAATTGTAAATATCTGCTGAGAGGCACAGGGACAAGGCAGGAGTGTTTAACACATTCTTTCCCTATGATTTCAATGTGGATAATGAGCCAAGGTGGGGTCTCAGCACCCGTCAGTACCCTGAGCTGGAGGACCGTGACTGTGAGAATGACCAGCTGACCCTGAAGTTGTGCAGGATCTGATGCTCCAGTTGAGCATCTACAAATCTGTGGGGCCTGATAGAACTAGATGATATCATGTCAAAACCTATCTTGATTTTTGAGCAGTCTTGGGAACCCAGAGACCTCCCAGCTGATTAGAGGTGATGAATGTTGTTCCAGTTTTCCAAAGGGGCAGGAAAAAGGACCAGGGAAACTATAGGCCTGTGTCATGGAGTTACTTTACCTTTAAGAAAGTTGAAGTTTCTGGGAACTGCCTGGAGTCTTTTCTCCTGACCAATTATCGGTCATTGCTGAGAATTGACAGCAGTTTAGGCCATTGAAAAGTGGGATCAACTTGTGAACCCTACCTTAAAGTGTAAAACCAGAGCTCTCTGAGTTCTCTTTTTTTCCTGGCGGTGAAAGGTAGCAGAGCTCTGGCCTCTCGCTCTCTGCCCGGCCATGCGGCCGGGCGGGGGCGAGGCCGGGCCTGCTGCATCTCCCGGCCGGGAGATGGGGCCTACGGGGGGCTTGCCCCGAGCCCTGTCCGGGCCGGGCCGGTTCCTGGCTTGGCTGCAGGTTTTGCCGTGATGGAATTCACCAGAAACTGCCGAGTGAAGAAGGAGAGGGGCTCTGAGCCTGCAGCAAGCAGAGACGGTGACCACACTCTCCAGAGCAGCCATGAGGAACTCTCCATCACAGACGGCTCCAGTTCCTGCACCGGCCGAGGCCACAGAACTACCTACAACAGCCTGGGCAAGATTTTAACTCTTTCATTACTCAGATGAGACTTGCAGATTAACTTTTTTATCCAGAGAGAGAAAAGGAGAATGATCAACATGAAAAGAGACTTTATAAACTACCAGTGACAAGAAAGAAAAGAAACTTCAAGAAAGGTAGAGAATTAAGAAGATGCTTTAATTTAGCTGAAATGTCTTTCTGTTAGACTATGGAGATGGACAATGAAGTCCTGGAAAAAACTCCTTTAATTCATGATAAGTATGTAGGGAGGAATAAAGTGTTCAAAGTGTAAACTTGAGTAATTATAGTATAGTGAAGTGCTGAGAGATTTGAAGCCTTGAGAGGCAATGAAAAAGCTGTTGTCTAATGAAGCTCACAAAAGCAGATGAAGAAGACTTTTTTTACCTTTGAATACTCATCCTTAAAAATGCTATCCCTCGAATCATGACCCATACACATCTCAGAGTGTATGGGAGGGGTGGGCTCTGATAACAGCAGCTCTGGGCAGCTGATATCAGGGCAATGGAAAACTATAACAAAAAATAGTTTTCGTGTGAGAAACTCCATAAATTAACAAGAAGAAACTTCTCTTTCTCTACAAAGACAGGTGAAAAGACTGTAGCAAGAATTGGGACTGTTTTAACCACCAAAGTTCCAAAGTTTTTGTCTCTGTTGTCATGTGAACGAGAGAATAGTAAATAGATAAGGGATAAAAAGGTTTTTCTGGAAGTTTATTCTGGTGTTCTTATTCTTGTTGTTTGTCAATAAACTTTCTTTATTCCTTTTAAGTTTTATGCCTGTTTTGCCCTTATTCTAATCCATATCTCACAGCAAGAAATAAGTAATTTTCTTAGTTATTAGTTTTAAACCACGACAGCCTGTCACTTTCACTTCAGAGTTTAGTATTCTTTAGGGGAAAGTCCTGCTTACCAAACCTGATTTCATGACAAGGTAACCCACCTAGCTGATCAAGGGAAGTCAGCTGATGCATTCTTTATGGATTTGAGTAAAGCTTTCAATACTGGCCCTCCAGTATTGAAAAGCCTGTCTGGAGAAAACATCCGGCTCATAGCTGAATAACCATATTACGTGATAGGTGAGCAATTGGCTTACAGGTCAGGCACAAAGGGTTACAGTGAGTGGGGTGACATCAGCCTGGTGACCTGTCACTAGAGGGGTTCCACAGGGCTCCATCCTCAGCTCTGTGCTCTTCTACAGCTTCATGAAGGACTTGGACAGACACTGATCTCTTCTCTGTGGTAACCGGTGACAGGACATGAAGGAATGGCCTGAAGCTGTGTCGGGGGTTTAGGCTGGATATTGGAAAAAGGTTCTTCACCCAGAGGGGAGGTTGGCCACTGAACAGGCTCCCCAGGGAAATGATCACAGCACCAAGCGTGACAGAATTCAGTAGAAATTTGGAAAATCCTCTTGGGCTCATGGTGTGACTCTTGGAGATGGTGTGTGGGGCTGGGCATTGGACTTGATGATTCTTGAGGGTCCCTCCCACTCAGCATATTCTGTGATTCTGTGAAAGAGTGCTTCAAAAACAGATCTGCGTTTTTGCAGTATACCAATCTCCGACTGGCAAATGAATATTATTATTATGTGATTATACAGCATGTTTCAGGATGACGATTTGAGTGGTTTATGGCTTAATTAAATCTGTCTCCCTCCAGTTCTGCTCAATACTACCTTAATCACATTACTCTTCATGGCTTCAATCTGCCAGCTGTTCATTTTTATTACAATAAAACAGGTTCAACACTGAGCCTAGATAGAGGTACACTGAGGAAGTAATTTTTCTTCCCCAGATTTTCATTAAATTCCTTTGAATTTATGGAGTCACCCACATTCTCACCCTGTGGCATTTAACATTGTTATTTCTAAATTTAGTGCAATGAGACATATATTTACATTCATTTAGAAGCTACTGTTACGTTTTAACTCAAGGCAGAAAGAGGAGACCAGAGAGGTGAACACCTGGTGTATTTTTTCAAGAAGATTGAAACAATAGGTGTAAGAATGTTTCCTGGTATAGCCACAGCAGTATCCATAGAATCTTCAGCAGTACTATTATTTATCCATTGTTTGTCTACACAGGAGGCCAGCGTGAAGCAAGGTGGATAGGAATTTCCAGCTGCCCACTGCCATTGTGTAATTCTGTTTATTATTTGAAGATACAATTCCATACTTTATGTGTGGCATTCCTTCTCAAAAGACTTCTTTTAATCTGAGCATATAAGCAAATGAAATAAGATTGTTTGAGTTAGTTTAGGATCCTGTTGATCTGCTCTGCTTTCTGCTAGGACTCCTGGTTGTTTTTTTTTCTTTGAACAACCTGGTAATTACCACAACAAGACTGTGTAATATATTCAAATAAACCAAAATTTTTAAACATATTTTTCATTTATTGGCTTTGAACATTTATCATGAAAAGCCACGACATCTTTGACAAAGTGTGACAAATATTTCTTTATCAATTATATGATTTACTGCAAGCAGCAGCTCTAGCTTTACCCAGCTTCACCCTCCAAAGCAAAAGGTAAAGTCCATGCACTGAAAAGGGGCTGCATTTAAGGTGACAGAGGAAGACTTAAATTACAATGATTTTCAAATCACAGGAGTGATGAACCTAAAACACTTGGTAGAATATCAGAAAGCAAGAACACTAAACTAATATGAGAAGCAATCCAGTGTATTGCTATTTAGATTTCACTTGGTTTTGTACAAACATGCCCCAGCAGACAAGAGTAAAGTAGTATGATAGCAAAATACTTTTGCCTCCAGGCATTTTATCTGGTACTTGGACTTTCCCTTCCCAGGTATTTTCCTTGCAAGTCTGCAAGGTATTGACTAATTGCTTCCTGTGTTTAGTCATATCCTTTCCTTTTTGTTGTATGCTTTCTCTGTATGGGTAAAACTGCTGTAGTCAGGATATGCTTCATTATAAAGACATGATGCAAAATGGTTTCAAACACTTTCATATAGTGCCTGGAAACTGCAATACTTAAAAGAGATATTATTTCTCAACACTCTAGATACCAGATGCTGATTCGAAATTTTTTTTACAACTTCCTCTTAAAAATCTTAACCTCAGCAGTCATTAAGAACCTGAAACTGTTACACTGAACTTCACTTCTATATCCCTGTCCATTTTTAAGGTGTATTTTCCTGTGAGTGGAATGAGTCAAGACGTAGAATCGTAGAGTATCTCAAGCTGGAAGGGGTCCATACTGACCATTAAGTCCAACTCTCTGCTTTTCACAGGACTACCCAAAACTAAACCATTTGACAATGTTCAAGAGCTTCTTGAACTTGAATAGGCTTGGTGCTGGAAGGGCCTTTTCCAGTGCCCACCCTCTCACTGAAGAACCTTTTACCTAATGTTTAACAGAAACTTGCCCTGATGCATCTTCCTTCTATTTCTTTATGCCCCATCGCTGGTCACCAGAGAGAGGAGATCAGCATCTCCCCCTCTGCTGACCCCCACTGCCTTCATTCATAAGCTTGGAATTGGTGTGTCCAAGTGTTGCTTCTGCACTACTTATTTTAAGCATCTGTCTCACAGTTTTAGGTTTTCTAAATAAACTACTCTGCTAGAAACTCTTTCTCCCCACAATAATATCTTTGCCTATTGTCTGTGTTAAGACACATTCAAGAGCAACAGGAATGTTAAAAGTGGTTGTGTTTTGAGATTAGTGAAAACAAGCAATTGAGAAGGGCAAGGATTCAGCCTCTCTACTTGTCAGACCCCAGAGAATCCACTGCACTAGTAATTGATGTTCTGCCCTAGCTTTATGAAACATGGAATACAGTAGAATCCATTGCACAGCCAACTCGCTCTGTCTCTTGCATGCAAACAGCAATGAAAAGCTTTTACTGCTTAGTATGTGATTAGTCTCTTGTGCCTTCTTGGAGCTGAGTTCATTTAACAGCACTACTCAAGTAATGTTAGAATTCAGGTCAGTAACAAGATACAAATCCAAGGAAAACTAGGTTTGATTGAACCCAGTGTTCATAGATCTACTTGTTATCTAAACTCTTTCAGCATCCCTGCAGACTGTTCCTTGCAGACTGATCTATAAAGAATTCTAGAACAATGTGTTTTTTCACCATTCATTTGCAGTCTGTTAATTCTTAAAATTTGTCATGAGAATCAGAAAATCAGTGAAGCCAGAGGCAGCTGCCATAGAGATTCACAGGAGTGTTTCTCACTAAGTAAGAACAATGATATTCTCTGAACATAGCTATCTGTTGGAGTTAAGCAGGATGACAGATACTTTGATTTAAGGCCATGGGAAAAATTCCCTTAGTCATGGCAAGAAAAAACTCACCTGCACTTCGCCCTGGGAAGTTCATATGTTAATGTTGCCAGAAAGTTCTTTTGTTTCCCTGTTGTTTTTGGTTTACATTTGTCACAGTAATTAGCATATTCCTAATCCTCATTCCTGGTTGGTACCCTTCCCTCAGACTTCACCGCTACCTTAGTTGATATAAATTACTGTAACCCCCACTGCAGCCCTCGCCTTTCCCAGTGCACTCCATACCAAGTTTGCTTTCTTGGTTGTCATTGCAGTTTATTATTTACCCCTTTTTAAAGTGTTTTTGTTTTGAGTCACTGCATCATGCCCACTCCTTATTTTATCTCGCCGTCCAAGAGACCTTCACCCTCAAATCCTGGGGTAGCACCTGGTAGTCTAATCTGAGCCTTAGAACTTACCTGTTCTAAGAGGAAAAAAAATAATATAAAGACAATCTGTCCATAAATAGGTCATCTTTGATAGTTGCTGGTCCAGAACAATACAACATAAGTAAAAGGACACAGGTGTCCCTTAGGAATGTATTTTTCCCCAACTCTGGTCTTCTGGGAAACATGGACACAGCACAAACAATATCTAGGGAATATGCAATGCATGGAGAAGCTAAACCTTGATGTTCATATGAATAGAGGAAACAGGTTTGTGCAGGTATGTATAAGTGAAGAGAAGATTTTAAGTGTGAATCAAGAAAACATACTGATTCTTTCAGCTAAAAAAAGCATTTGATCTCAGGTATTTACAGTGGGCTTTCCAAAATGTCCACTAAAACTATTCTCTTCACATCCCATTCATGCTCTTACCCATTTTTGTTCTTTGAAGAAACTGTGCTGAAAATGAAGGTACCTATGTCTGTAACACTCTGCATTAGAGGCTGCAGATTAAAGGTCCTTGTGTGCGTTAGCAGGAATTTATTACTGTTTTTGAGGTTGTAGTTTATATGCTAAATTTGCTGTTGTCTGACTTTCACAAAAATGTTCTGATTTTTAATTATCTAGGGAGAGTCTTTACTTCAACCTTCTCCCAGCTGTAGAAATCTGGCTACCAGCTGCTGGAAAATCACTGACAACAAATAGAAGTCTTGAAACTGCAGAAGCAGCAGTTTCCTTTCCTGCCATCCCCAACTACAAATCACTATAATCAGTCCTTGTTTTTCAAAGTATAAAAGGTGCTTTCAAAACCAATAGAAATTACTCTCACTCCTGCCTTTGACATCCCTGAGCAAACCTACCATTGTTTGACTTTCACTTTGTTACCTTTCCTATCCTGTTAATTAATTTCCTCCTACATTATAACTTACATTAATTTCCTTTTGGCTTTTTCAGAATGGAGTCAACATCCTGTGGGAATTTAGGATTGTCTTTTTTCTTCCTCTTTGGAGGAAGGAGGGAGAGGAATGACTCTTTTTTTGTGGGGGAAAAATAAAATCAGTTAGACCCCTAGGAAATATATTCTAATGAAAAGGTCTTCCAGCCTGAGGATTTCAAATGTGCTTGCTGTGACATTTGCTCTTTTGCACTTTTCTGCTTACATTTCAAATCAAGACAGAAAAAGTGCATGGATATACTTTAAATTTGGAACTTTCTGTTCAACACCAGTAAAATCAGAGAGAGATAAAGAAGAGCCTCTTAATGCAACTTTAATCCCTATCTTGCAATCTGACAATGACAAAACCTTGCTAATTCTTCACAATAAATTACTGATTAAAAAAAATTCTAGTGAGAGTTCATATTTTAAAAAATGCAGTGAGGTGTTGAACTGTCCCAAATGCTTCAGAGCATCATCCTAAATGTGACTGGCTCTTTTGCTATCAGAATTTTGAGAAGAAACTGCTTCTTCTGCTGCCAGTCATTGAATCTGCCTTTTGTCATGGTTCCCTACAGGCTCCTAAAACACTTGCCAACACATTTGAGAACATATGTTTCAGAGTCACCGAATTCATTGCTTGTCTAGCCTTTGCATTTCTCCATGGTACTCTTAATAGACAGTCTGTGACTCAAGACCAGCACTCATGGCAGTTAATCCACTGTCTTTCTAGTGGATCTGACAGGAAGAGTTACCCAGTACTTGCTTGTGACATGGTCTTTGTTGATAGATTTTCAATCAAGGGATCAGCAAATTAAAGCAAGTGACAGAACCTCTGCAATTTCAGGCTATCAAAATCTGCAATTTTTACATGTGTCAGTAGGGAAGCATTTCCACAGTTCCAGTTAAAGACCCAAATAGATAATGAGGAAGTGACCTGACACCCATTAAAGGAATTCTTTTGTGTAATTGCTGAGCTTTTGGAAAAAAAAAAACAGTGTTGATGTCAAGACCAACCATTTCCATCCAAATAAGTCTCCTTCTGAGGGAAGGTTGAAGGCCTGCTGTTATTTTGAAGATGCAGTTTCTAAAAGTGATGTGTCAGGTTCAGGAAGAGACAGTGTCCTTAAATTCTTTAGATTTCCTTTTGGAAGTGTACACTTCCCTTTGGGAAAAAAAAAAGAAGCCAAAATCAAAACCATAAAATCTAATTAAGAACAAAAAGCATAAGGTAAATATATCCCAAGATGCTGCAGAAGTACATTAGGATTTGCACCAAGGCAATGCTGGTAAATTTTTCTTGGAAGGTAAATCTGCAGCATGTGCCTTTAGGAAAGGAAAAGAGTATTTGGATATGGGACTTGGATACATGTTGCTGGTCAGGGTATGCATGTTTGCTTCTTTGCAACACAGACACTGGTACCTTTTTGAATCATTTATAGATTAATACTTTTGTAAAATTCTGACAAACACCATGTTTTGTCAGAGGTTTTTAAAAACAAATATAAAGTTTTGTTTTAAAAAATTATTAAACCTGATTCTGCTTTTCAGAAAAAGAAATGTAGATTTTGTGGACAAATTGCATTTTTAGGCATTTCTGTATTCACTTCTTTGTTTTGAACTGCTGCTTCTCCTTTGTACATAGGAAAAACCATGTCACTACCCAATATTCTTTCTTCCCTTTGTACACAACAATATTCTTATAATGTTTCCTCTGCTTCTTATCTGGGTTTATTTATCTTCAAATGCCCCTCCCTGGGATGAAAAACCTTGTGTTTGGTTCTGAGTATAGATGATAGTCTTACTCCCATGCCCGTCAATACTTATGTGTTCTTTATACAATATCTTCTTTCCCGGAGAACCCAAAACACTTTGCTACAAGAAATCATGAGGAACAGAGAGATTAGGTGTTGTCCTGACTGACACAGAATTGGTAAAAACATGAAACTAGACCTGTTATCCCTTGACCGTCAATTTTGTATTGTGACCACTGATTTAGATGCTGCTATTCCTTTCTTTTCTGATAGCTATTTTTTGTGGTTTAAAAGGTGGTTCTGCCACACATACCTGTCTGTGATCAAGACCTGGTTTTCACACTACAGATTGATTTTACATTACATTGCTGAATGAGAAGGTTATATAAAGTGCTTGTTAATATTAGGGGCATTTCCCATGGATTTTTATCCACCACTGTGCTTGTGAGTAGAGTGGGTAGGTAGAAAATGGAAATCTTCCATTCTGTAGGAATTAATGCATTTTTATTTTTTAACTGTTTGGTGAAAATTATTAGTATGAATACTATTCTGAAGGGTATTATATCCATGTGTGCTCTATAGCTGCATGCCTGACACTGGCTCCTAGCAAGAGGAGGAGGTCATAGCTCTTGTCTAGATCCCTTAGCTACTCATCTAAAGAAACTGCGAGTAGAGCACTCCGTCTGCATCTGGTACATTTGGTGTCATTGCAGCAGGCAGTGTTACCTGCACAGTTCCTTTCAGCCTTGGTGTGAGCTTTGCAGTTTCTGTTGCTTTAAACTGGTCACCAGCTAAACCCACAGTACTCTGTTTTCCACAACAAGTCCAAAACGGTATTGGGAGGCAGAGCAGGAGAGCACTTCCTGTGGGATTTCAGTGGAGTTACCTGCTTCCTCTGATAGTCTCTGTCTCCTAGTGTGTGACACAAGGAAACAGATGAGACTAGAAATATCAGAAACTCTAGCATACAGTTGTGATTAGAATACTGTGTCTATGGCAGGACAAACGTCTGAAACTCCTTTGGATCTGAGGAGCAGTAAAGAAAATAAAAAACAATCAAGTTTAGTGAAATTGTTATTTTTTTCTTTCTCCTGCTTTGTGAGAAGCACCTCACTGACAACTGGAAAACAGTGCTGAACTGTGGCTGAAAATCATATTTTTGGTCCACAGTGAAGTGACTTGCAGAAAATACAGACTTTCTTGTGGGGAAGGACCATTATCACTTTGGAGAGAGGCCACTGCTAAGAAACTCTGTCACAAGAACTTGATTAAGGAGAGGAATGAGTTGCTCAAGAGATCAAGGAAAAGCAAGCAGATAGAATTTGGGAATAGATGAATGCACCACTTCTGCTTTTTGTGCTGTTTTCTGTCCTCTTTGTTGCAGTTCCTCATAGCCAGCCATGTTTAGCAGTCAGTTTGAGGATCCAGCCAGACAGGTTGTTTACAAGTTGACAACACCGGTGTAGTGATTGTAACATTATGGTCACTCTGGATGTGCTCATGTGGGGAGCAGGAGAAATTGTATTTCTCCAGAAAAAGATTTACCTACAGAGAAAAAATGTTGTAGTGGGAGGAGTTGGGGACAGCTGAAGCAGCCTGAAGTTAAAGCTGAGATCATAATTTTCCCTGTAAACATTAGATGGTTTTTTTTCCCCTTTCAGAAATACAAAAATATTTTCCCCTCACTTAAATTTGGCAAAGCTTAATGGGAAGAAGACACTAGTGGACACCATTCTAACCTGGTTGTTCAGGTGTCTATCAAATGGCAGATTTTCTCTTTGTCTCTGAGAGCAGGAGCTTCAATTAGGCTCTCTCCTCATACGCCCTGAATACTGTAATTTTGGGCTTTCACAGTAACTGTAGAAAGCACATCCTCATCCACCCAGCTAATAATATTCCAATGCTAATAATGCTAAGCTCCCTGTGATCCCTTTAACGAAAGAAAGGCTTTTTTGTTGTTGTTGTTATTTTGGTTTTTGTTGGGTTTTTTTTGTTGTTTTTTAAGCAAGTAGGGTGTTTGCACCATTTTTATACTCAAACATGAAGCCAGTGCTTTTTCCCTAGCAATCTGCAAGTATAGCCAGACCCATGATACAAACTTGAGCAGGAAGTGCATACCAGCTGCTGGGTTGAGTCTGTGCTACACAGCACAGGAAGACCAGCTGCAGCCTCTGATGCTCATGGGACTGCTGTCCTGCTGTCTTGCCATGTGGAATTCCACACCTTACCCATTTTTTTGTCTGGCACTGTAGCCTGCCCTTTGTTTTCACAACTTCTTCTTCTAGTGTAAAAAAAAAAAAAAAAAGAGCTTCAAAACATTGTAAGTTGAAAAAAAGTGTCTCCTCTTTTCTTATTTTGTTTTGTTTGGGAGATGTCTGTGAACCAAAAAATCAGCTCCTGATTTGGCACTGCTGACCTATAGCAGCCTTGTTCCCCACACAAAGGGTCTCTGTGAAACTGTGACTTTGAGAAGTATGAAATTTGTATGGTCAAAATCTGATACAGCTGTGTTTCACAGCCTCATACTATTTTCTACAGATGATAAATGGCTGTTGGTATTTATATACCTAAGGACTTGTACTGGCTTTAGAATTTTTTGACAAGAACAATGATAATTTTGTAACAAACCCACTCCTTTTCCTATTGAGAAACAAAATTTTACAAAAGGGCTGCTGAAACATACATAAACAGACTTTTTTCAGGTACAAACTATGAAAGTCCAGTGATTTAAAACCACCTTTTTTCTTCACAGTTTCACCATGTAAGGGAAGAGCTGGAAAAATAGGAAGGTATCCCTTCAAAATCTCATACTACTGCCTCTGAACATTAACATTACATCCAAAGGCCCTCTGCCTGGTTGATTCCACTGGGATTTTAACAAATGTTCTGTAAGTATTTTAGGTGCTAGCTGTTCTTCTGGGGGTAGTCAAACACCCATAAGCATCTGGGTACCTAGACACTTACAAACTAGGTTTCCTGAGGACAGAGGTGTCTGGAGATGTTTTGGATGTACAGGAGAATCAAGGGCAATAGCTCCTCTTGTTTACTGTAAATTTTACAGAACTGAAAACAAAGTAATGGGTACAGCTACTGTACCCCACAGAAAACTGAAGGTCTAAAAAGCTCTGGCATTACAAATAAAGAATGACTTTTTACGTACTCTCCAGCAGGAAAGCTTCAAAGAGCAGTCCAAAGTGTGTAAGCTAAAGCAGATACATAAAAAGAACAATTATTTTTATCTCCAATGGGGTGGATAATGCCTAAGCCATAAAAATGTTTGCTTGGTAGTGATTTCTAAAATTTTATTTCTTGGTTATTAGCCCCCCAGTGTCTCTTTGATGTACATATATTTAAATATATTATATACATATAGAGGGGTTGAAGAGTGGATACAATCACAGATCTGTGTCCTGCTCTAGTTCTGCATGCAATATTTATGCAGCTTCCTTCGCCATGTGTTTGATTACACAATATTATAGTATATTTTTCATTGCAACATCTCTGTGTGATGTGGAAGTTCACTAAATAAAGCTCTTTTGCTAGATGGAGACTTACAAGTCACCTTTAAAAGACTGGACAGTTTAAAAGAACTGGACAGGTACTGTTAAAGCACGTGGTAGAAAGAGGAATTTGTGAGTACACTGCCAGCAGAGCAGTCACTATAGAACTGTTCCACAGATCTTCAGCTTTCCCCTCCCTGGGGTGAATGTTATGCCCTCTCTGTCTCCATTTCTCCTCTGTGCAATATGGGTGGTAATAACTGTTCTTGCACGGAGACTCTGGCAAGGGCAAGGCATTCCCGTCTATGTAGTTTTTTCACAGTGCAAATACCAGCCTGGGGATGCTAGTATAATCTTTTTTTATTTTTTTGGTGCTGGAGGTCTGGCAACAATAGGCAGCAGGTGAGCTCACTGGTTGTAGTGGACAAACTCTAAAAGGGGAAGCAGGCTTGAGGTAGTGTGTGTATAAAACTGTCAAAAGCAGTAGTGGAGACCATGTTGTTTAGGATATGCAGGCTCATTATACAGGTCCATGGTCTGTCATGTAGAAACACAGAGAGATCACTGAATTTTCTGCATCCAGAAAATACAATTTTTTTTAGGAAAATCCCATTTGTAGCCACAATCTATCTTGTGCAGATGTTAACACTTCTGAAGCAATTCTTCAAAGACAGATCCTTGGCCAGGCCAGAAGCAGTATTTTTTCCCAGGCACTGTCCCAGTGAAAGCTCAGGTCCAAAATACGCATGCCTGCAGTCTCATAGGAAAGACTTATATTTTCTTCACAGGTATGAATGCCTGGAAATCTAGTAGGCCAGTAGAGTCAGATCACCTCCACCAGCTTTGCTGCAAAGTAGCTCTGCTGTAAAAGGGTCAGTTCTTCCATTCCCTCACACAACCCCCACACCTCATGCACACTCTTCCTTCCTCCTGCATCTGCTCCCCCTAACCAATCACAATTTTCTGGCTTGGTCTAACAGCAGCAGCTCTCCAACAAACATATTCCAGGCTGTTTTGAAGCCATATTGAATAGAATTCCCATTCTTCCTTAGGGTGCCATTACTTCACCATGAAATATTATATAAACTTAAAAATCTGAGATGCCTATTATTTGATATACTTATTCTGCCTCCCCCCCCCCTTTTTTTTTTTTTATTTTTTTTTTTCAGTGTAGTGTTTATACAAAGGGGAATGTGTATGAATGTATATAAGAGCCAGCTAATTGTTTCCTAATGGAACACACTCAATGATACTAT